>NC_060215.1:20380000-20615000 GCF_021130785.1 Homalodisca vitripennis
ATATTATATATAACTTTGTATATATATATATATATAAATATAAATATAAAGGCTTTTCTGAGTTGAGATATAAAACTATTTTCCACTGTTTCTTTTCTTTTATGAAGACCTTTAAAACGACCATTCACCTAATGGGTCTTTACATTAAAAAACTATGAATGTAAAGTCCCATTTTAAAAATCCCAAAATCACATTTTGGGAAAATGGGTAAAATTGTAACAGTGACAAAAAGTTCACTTCTACTTCCTAGAAAAGTTTCCCGAGTTCCATCCCTCCATCTTATCCATAAAAGAACTAAACAGAGTGTATCCATAATTTCAACTCACACTGTGTATAGAATAATATTTAATCAGTCTATAAATTGCTTAGCAAATATCCTACCAATAATTTCACTCTAAATATTTCCATGGAAGTTACTTTTGTATTTGATTGATTAAAATTATAACAGTAGGATGGTGAACAAGTGGTGAAAAGGAAAACAAAACTCCAAACCTTAACTATTTTAAGTATAATTAGTTAATTATATTTACCCTTTAATTTGATTTACATTACTAAAAAGTTAAGAGGGAAGGGAACTTTCCTTCCACAATGTAGAAGGAATATTGTTAGCTTTGTATTTATACACGTGAACAATTTCATACTCATTTCAGCATAAAGCCAAATATTTCAGCGAACACTCTCAGAAAAGTAAAGGAAGCCTTTTCAGGATCGTTATTTTATGATTATCACGGAAGACTGCTTTTTCTTTGAGTGGTGAAAGATGAACACTGACATAAATATAAATGAAAGGGAGCTGGAAGGGAGCAGTAGAGTCGAAGAGTATCGAGCAAGCCTCGGAGCCACAGGTGACTTGCCCAGAGCCTCTTCATTTTATGACGGTACGTGATCTGATTTCTTGATCAACTTTTTACTCCTTTCTCACAATGGGGTAGTGTCATGTAACTCATAACTAAGGATAGTGCTCCAGAAATGTTTCCCCACATTTTACAGTTCAACAATTTCAAATGCTTCAATACTAATACGTACTAACATGATCAATTAAACAATACCTTTTCCTTAGATTATAGACAACAAAAGCTTCAAATGAATCACCGAAAATAACAGTTCCATAGGAAACATGATGCAAGGAGGTAATTTCAGCTCTTTCCGGAAAAACATATTTCGTGTTAAAATAATTCTTGTTACAAACATTTATTATGCAATTCGTATATAAAATATAATTTAGAATTTATTTAAACCAACAAAAATATATTTTTCGTGTACAGAGGTTTGTTTTAATCACTTAACAACACTACACTATATTAGTAGTATATTCCGTACTATTTATTAATTTTAAACATAAAGCAATATTTAATGAACAATTGATGTGAGAGTGTTTATTAGGCTGGTCATTGAAAATCAAATATTTATAAATCAGTCCCATACCGGATTATTGATGATGAAATAACGAGGATCGCTTATTAATGAGAGAAGGCTCGTATTTGCATATGTTTAAAATAAATTAGAAAATCACATTATGATCTAAAAACCACAGTCCTATAGAATTATGCGTATTTTAAATTTGGTGTCTTTTAAATTTGAAAGATAATCTTAAGAGATTTCGGATAGCGATATTTAATGTAAACACCTCTTTTAAATAGATTTATTTTGAATTAGGCCTACCAGAGAGTGAAAAGAACCCAGGTAATGGGTTCAGTTAACTTTTTAACTGAAAAAGTAAAAATACACTACTTGCAACGAAATGATAAATTTACGCAATTTTTAAATAAACAATCCATTTGTCTATTATGTTAGCCGACACCACAAACCTTGAAAAAGGGTAATACATGAAGCCATCACACTGTAATGAGATTTTAATATTCTGCAGAAGTATCATTTATCTTGTTTTACAAGAATGGCGGTTGGATAGTGTTATTATCTCATATTATCTACTAACTCTTCCGGCCATCAGTCCAAAATGCTGCAGCACCAGCGGCGTTACCTCGCCACTGATGGCGATGAAAGAAAAGCAGACCTTGATATAGTGTCTATCACTTGATGGATAAAAATTCTTGAGAGTTTGATCAGAAAGGCCTGAGAGAGGAATGAAATATCATAAAACAGTACCCATAGAGAAGTTTAGGTACAGTTGGAGGAATTTAGCTGTGCTCGTAGGGCCCAAATACTACCCTTTCAACAAATAAACACCGTCTGTGTGGCGGGTTGCGTTTACGTGCTAGCCGCTGAGATGAAGGCGCAACAATCTCTTCAACGACTTTAAACTTACGATTTCGATTTGCGGATTAGTACTGACAAATACGTTATTTTCAAAAACACGTTAAACAACACTATAACAACTGAAAAACAAGGATAAGTCCTATTATTAATATTATTTGGTATTCTCTTTTTATTTAATTCCACCACAATTAGCACTGTCACAAAACAGACTGATTTTAGCGAGTGTTATGAGTTATTTGGGCCAATAAGATTCCTGAAAGGAGGGTTTACCCATGAGTCACAGGAAATGTTTTCGGGACGCAGCGCATAATGCTACCCCGCCACCCCTCCCGCCTATCACCACACACTCAAGGTCACGCGCGCAGCTAAAGTCCTCGAACTGTAGTTTGGTATGGCCAAAAACCCCCAGAAGCTGTATCTACTGTACGATGTTTACTAAATGTTGTATGGTAAAAAGGAAAAGTTCTTCATTTACCTCAATTAAACCCGCGAGTCCAGCTCCCCTGGATGAAAATATTTTCGTAAATACTAAGCTGGGAAGCTTATTATTGAAGAAATCATAAGAACGTTTGATATAATTAATTCTACGTGTATTGACGAAGAATCATCCAAAGTTAAGGTCCAATTTAATGGAATATGGGAGAACTTTCTGGATTAAACAATTTCCAATTAGTGATAGCTTTGATAGATTTACAAATACTAAGGGGCAAGGCATGATTTGAATCAAATCTGGTCAAAGTACAAGTGAATTGTGCAATTTAAATGCAGTATACTTAGTTTATTTCAATCAGAGAATTGTCCAAGAGATTGTTTAAAGCTCTGGCAGTATTTTAAGCCAGATATATCCGCCATATGCTTAGGCGTGGTTAGCTAATTGACCCTTCTGAAACTAATGTTATTGTCCCATCTCATCTATATAATAGCCCATTATGTGTTATTCCAAAGTGGAGTTTATTCCCTGATAAACAATCCTAAAGCTTGAACATTCCTCTATTTTATATAATTGATATTTCAATTAAGGCATTTTTTTTAATGCTGTAGAACTCTTTGTATGCTTGTAATGTGACGTTTCGCCGCAATTTAATTGAACAAGCATTGCGCCTCTTTATCTCCCTTCTAAGTTTGTGGAAGGCACGTATCGCATTTTCGCGATTTAGTCACGTAAATATGGTGCTACTTATGTGACATTTGGGACTAAGGTGTTGGATTACTAAAAAGTTGTCCTGTTTGTATGTATTACTGTATGATTCATTGAAAAAGTGTAAAACTTTTTAAGTAATAAAACAAAATTATGTGTTGAACGTGTTAGAAAAATGGTTTTTTGTTTTATAAAAGTCCTATGATTAGGTTTTTATACAATTTTATATGTCTATCATTGAAAAATCAAAATTTTCAGTCCATGTAAATAGTCCGACAGCTGAGGGTCAATTTCCAAGATATAAGAAGATATTATATATATTAATATATAATATAAATTATATATATGTATATATATAATTATATATTATAATAATACATAATTATATATAATATTATATATAATATTATATATAATATCCAAGAAATCATAATTTTATGTGAAATCGGTGAAGGAATTTCCCCTTGAAAGAAAATCAACCCTCAGCACTCTTAATTTTGACAGGGGTCGAAGGGTTATATCAAGAGTTAAAATAAAAAAAAAATGTTTTTCTCACATAATATTTTTTAGCTTGAGAAACTGAAAATTTACCGTCAGACATGTGAATAAATGGCAAATAAACGTCTGCTAACCATATGAAGACCAGAAATTTGAAATAAATATAACTTTAAGATTTTTTATCGCGTTGCCTGATTGTGATATAATTATTGTTTACGTACCTAACACAAATTCGATCACGGATTCTAGAATAAAATAAACAAAAATGTAATTAAGAGGAACTACCTATTCCACATTCCATTTCCAGAATATTCTAAGGAATCGGAATTCAGAGATCATCAGAGTCTCTTTTGGTCTTATCTCAATACAAAAAGAGGAGGACCTAGCGTTGACTATCGGCCGAAATCTTTTCCTACAGGAACGGCTTGATGCAGTTTGCATTCATAAACTAATCCCTGATTTTGTGTGACATTTACAAATAGTTCTCCATAACAAACCTATAGTCGTTAGTTGCTAAATAGGAATAGCTTGATGCAGTTTGCATTCATAAACTAATCCCTGATTTTGTGTGACATTTACAAATGGTCTCCATACAAACCTATAGTCGTTAGTTGCTAAATAGGAATAGCTTGATGCAGTTTGCATTCATAAACTAATCCCTGATTTTGTGTGACATTTACAAATGGTCTCCATACAAACCTATAGTCGTTAGTTGCTAAATAGGAATGACTTGATGCAGTTTGCATTCATAAACTACTCTCTGATATTGTGTGACATTTACAAATGGTTCTCCATACAAACCTATAGTCGATAGTTGCTATATAGGAATAGCTTGATGCAGTTTGCATTCATAAACTAACTCTCTGATATTGTGTGACATTTACAAATGGTCTCCATACAAACCTATAGTCGATAGTTGCTGTATAGGAATAGCTTGATGCAGTTTTCGTTCATAAACTACTCTCTGATATTGTGTGATATTTACAAATGGTCTCCATACAAACCTATAGTCGTTAGTTGCTAAATAGGAATGACTTGATGCAGTTTGCATTCATAAACTACTCGCTGATATTGTGTGACATTTACAAATGGTCTCCATACAAACCTATAGTCGTTAGTTGCTAAATAGGAATGACTTGATGCAGTTTGCATTCATAAACTACTCTCTGATATTGTGTGACATTTACAAATGGTCTCCATACAAACCTATAGTCGTTAGTTGCTAAATAGGAATGACTTGATGCAGTTTGCATTCATAAACTACTCCCTGATTTTGTGTAACATTTACAAATGGTTCTCCATACAAACCTATAGTCGATAGTTGCTATATAGGAATAGCTTGATGCAGTTTGCATTCATAAACTAATCCCTGATTTTGTGTGACATTTACAAATGGTCTCCATACAAACCTATAGTCGATAGTTGCTGTATAGGAATAGCTTGATGCAGTTTGCATTCATAAACTACTCCCTGATTTTGTGTGACATTTACAAATGGTTCTCCATACAAACCTATAGTCGATAGTTGCTATATAGGAATAGCTTGATGCAGTTTGCATTCATAAACTACTCTCTGATATTGTGTGACATTTACAAATGGTCTCCATACAAACCTATAGTCGATAGTTGCTGTATAGGAATAGCTTGATGCAGTTTGCATTCATAAACTACTCCCTGATTTTGTGTGACATTTACAAATGGTCTCCATACAAACCTATAGTCGTTAGTTGCTAAATAGGAATGACTTGATGCAGTTTGTATTCATAAACTAATCCCTGATATTGTGTGACATTTACAAATGGTTCTCCATACAAACCTATACTCAATAGTTGCTATATAGGAATAGCTTGATGCCGTTTGTATTCATAAACTAATCCCTGATATTGTGTGACATTTACAAATGGTCTCCATACAAACCTATAGTCGATAGTTGCTGTATAGGAATAGCTTGATGCAGTTTTCGTTCATAAACTACTCTCTGATATTGTGTGATATTTATAAATGGTCTCCATACAAACCTATAGTCGTTAGTTGCTAAATAGGAATGACTTGATGCCGTTTGCATTCATAAACTACTCGCTGATATTGTGTGACATTTACAAATGGTCTCCATACAAACCTATAGTCGTTAGTTGCTAAATAGGAATGACTTGATGCAGTTTGCATTCATAAACTACTCTCTGATATTGTGTGACATTTACAAATGGTCTCCATACAAACCTATAGTCGTTAGTTGCTAAATAGGAATGACTTGATGCAGTTTGCATTCATAAACTACTCTCTGATATTGTGTGACATTTACAAATGGTCTCCATACAAACCTATAGTCGTTAGTTGCTAAATAGGAATGACTTGATGCAGTTTGCATTCATAAACTAATCCCTGATTTTGTGTGACATTTACAAATGGTCTCCATACAAACCTATAGTCGTTAGTTGCTAAATAGGAATGACTTGATGCAGTTTGCATTCATAAACTACTCTCTGATATTGTGTGACATTTACAAATGGTCTCCATACAAACCTATAGTCGATAGTTGCTGTATAGGAATAGCTTGATGCAGTTTTCGTTCATAAACTACTCTCCGATATTGTGTGACATTTACAAATGGTCTCCATACAAACCTATAGTCGATAGTTGCTATATAGGAATAGCTTGATGCAGTTTTCGTTCATAAACTACTCTCTGATATTTGTGTGATATTTACAAATGGTCTCCATACAAACCTATAGTCGTTAGTTGCTAAATAGGAATGACTTGATGCCGTTTGCATTCATAAACTACTCGCTGATATGTGTGACATTTACACATTCATTCATTCTACATTCATGGCCATACACGATGTATGCTTAACTACAATAGCTTGGTTCAGTTTGAATTCATAAACCGAGTAACTCCACATATGGTTTTGATATAGAAACTTCATCAAAAACGGCTTGTTTTTTTAATGGATAAAACTATATACGGCAGTGTGGCCCAAGACTCCACGAGTAAAATTTCTGTTTCGATGATATGAGATGGAAGAAGAGGTTCATTCCCTTTTTATATAATCACGGTAGCTTGCTTGTGGCTTGGTCATACGCGAATAAACGCCACTTTAGAATAAAATATAATGGGCTATTATATAGATGAGATGCACGACGATGACATTAGTTCCAGCGGGGTTAATTAGCTAACCACGCCTAAGCATATGGCGGAATTATCCGGCTTAAAATACTGTCGGAGCTTTAAAACACCTCTTGGACACCATTTATACAAATACACTGGCCGAAATGACGAATATGTCAAACGTAGAGACATTATCAAGCTTCTCTCTGTTTCTATAAATAAAAGTTCCTTCCAGACTTATCATAGCAGTAAGTGTAATTTTGATTGGTTAATTAATAAATAGTCAGCATTGTTACAATATTTATAATTTGACACGACAAAACAAACTCAGTAACAGTTTTGAAATAAATTCTATAAATGAAATGCAGTGGATACGTGTGACGATGATTGTGAGGAAGTTGAAGCAAGTGGCGAGTGGTGGAAGAGCTATTACTGACGATCTGGATAAAGATTTACCTCATTTGCAGCCCTTCTCTTATGTTGATTTATTCACCCTACGAGTGGTGTTTTTGAATCGTTCGCTAGCACGAGTCATCATTTATTAACGCCATTGGGTTTAGTTGCGTCATCATAAACTCTGCACAAATATACTAAAAATGTAATCTTTTGAACTAAACTTTTATTATTTCATGTCACATTAAAAATTCTTACGACTGTTGGCCAAACTGAAATACCTTTTGATGACAGCTTTTTCGGTAATGTTGGATTCATTGTGGACTCGAAATGGGCGATTTGCACTTATTGACAATATAATTTTAGAATACTATGGACATTAATGTAATTGCAAAAACATGGCTCTAAAACAAAAGAGACACGTTTTTAACCTTACGTGTTTTCTCTACGTCCGTCTAAAAAAGTTCATCCCTTCAAAACTGATGAACGCTAAATAAAATATATTCTTTACGTACCATATTTGTTTCCTTACTTTTTTTTAAATATTGAGGCTCATTCCGAATTTTATGGCATACAAAACTTTTTAATGTTCAATAGGTCTTTTTCAAAGAATAGTTCAATATAAAGAGTTTGAAAAACTTTTTTATAGTGTTTCTAAAAAAGAGGTTAATCTATTTAAATGAATTGAAATCCATAAAATATGGATAAATATAGCGGTTCTAGGGATTTAAAGTGTTTCAAAGAGTTAAAAAAGATTTTCTTTGTGTTTATGGTTTGTTAGGAGGGAAAGAAAGACCCAATATATTCCCATTGTCTAAGATTGGGTATAAATCACGCCGAATTCACTTTTAAATAATAGCGCCATCCTGTCGTACTACAATGTCTTTCTATTTAAAGAACTCATTGTCTCTTAACATTCACTAAACTGTGGATACATAGTTTTCATAGTAGCCGATGCGCGTCTGTACCTTATATCAGCCAAGAAATTGAAATTTTTCAATTATAACTATAGGCTAAAAATAAGACGATAGAGAAGTAGATTAAGGTATCCGCAGTAAAGCAACTATATACGACGTATAGTATTGTATGTGTGTACGTGTATTTGCCACTCGTCCTGACGTACAGAATTTTTACGATGTTGTGGTGGGTCAGCACTCCGACTTATAGTATTGTATGTGTGTACGTGTATTTGCCACTCGTCCTGACGTACAGAATTTGTACGACGTTGTGGTGGGTCAGCACTCCGACTTATAGTATTGTATGTGTATACGTGTATTTTGCCACTCGTACTGAAGTTCAAAATTTGTACGACGTTGCGGTGGTCAGCACTCCGACTTATAGTATTGTATGTGTATACGTGTATTTGCCACTCGTCCTGACGTACAAAATTTGTACGACGTTGCGGTGGTCAACACTCCGACTTATAGTATTGTATGTGTATACGTGTATTTTGCCACTCGTCCTGAAGTACAAAATTTGTACGACGTTGCGGTGGTCAGCACTCCGACTTATAGTATTGTATGTGTGTACGTGTATTTGCCACTCGTCCTGACGTACAGAATTTGTACGACGTTGTGGTGGGTCAGCACTCCGACTTATAGTATTGTATGTGTATACGTGTATTTTGCCACTCGTACTGAAGTTCAAAATTTGTACGACGTTGCGGTGGTCAGCACTCCGACTTATAGTATTGTATGTGTATACGTGTATTTGCCACTCGTCCTGACGTACAAAATTTGTACGACGTTGCGGTGGTCAACACTCCGACTTATAGTATTGTATGTGTATACGTGTATTTTGCCACTCGTCCTGAAGTACAAAATTTGTACGACGTTGCGGTGGTCAGCACTCCGACTTATAGTATTGTATGTGTATACGTGTATTTGCCACTCGTCCTGACGTACAGAATTTGTACGACGTTGTGGTGGGTCAGCACTCCGACTTATAGTATTGTATGTGTATACGTGTATTTGCCACTCGTCCTGAAGTACAAAATTTGTACGACGTTGCGGTGGTCAGCACTCCGACTTATAGTATTGTATGTGTATACGTGTATTTGCCACTCGTCCTGACGTACAGAATTTGTACGACGTTGTGGTGGGTCAGCACTCCGACTTATAGTATTGTATGTGTGTACGTGTATTTGCCACTTGCCTGACGTACAGAATTTGTACCACATTGTGGTAGGTCAGCACTCCGACTTATAGTATTGTATGTGTGTACGAGTATTTGCCACTCGTCCTGACGTACAGAATTTGTACGACATTGTGGTGGGTCAGCATTCCGACTTATAGTATTGTATGTGTGTACGTGTATTTGCCACTCGTCCTGACGTACAGAATTTGTACGACGTTGTGGTGGGTCAGCACTCCGACTTATAGTATTGTATGTGTATACGTGTATTTGCCACTCGTCCTGACGTACAAAATTTGTACGACGTTGCGGTGGTCAACACTCCGACTTATAGTATTGTATGTGTATACGTGTATTTTGCCACTCGTCCTGAAGTACAAAATTTGTACGACGTTGCGGTGGTCAGCACTCCGACTTATAGTATTGTATGTGTATACGTGTATTTGCCACTCGTCCTGACGTACAGAATTTGTACGACGTTGTGGTGGGTCAGCACTCCGACTTATAGTATTGTATGTGTATACGTGTATTTTGCCACTCGTCCTGAAGTACAAAATTTGTACGACGTTGCGGTGGTCAGCACTCCGACTTATAGTATTGTATGTGTATACGTGTATTTGCCACTCGTCCTGACGTACAGAATTTGTACGACGTTGTGGTGGGTCAGCACTCCGACTTATAGTATTGTATGTGTGTACGTGTATTTGCCACTCGTCCTGACGTACAGAATTTGTACGACGTTGTGGTGGGTCAGCACTCCGACTTATAGTATTGTATGTGTATACGTGTATTTTGCCACTCGTACTGAAGTTCAAAATTTGTACGACGTTGCGGTGGTCAGCACTCCGACTTATAGTATTGTATGTGTATACGTGTATTTGCCACTCGTCCTGACGTACAAAATTTGTACGACGTTGTGGTGGTCAACACTCCGACTTATAGTATTGTATGTGTATACGTGTATTTTGCCACTCGTCCTGAAGTACAAAATTTGTACGACGTTGTGGTGGGTCAGCACTCCGACTTATAGTATTGTATGTGTATACGTGTATTTTGCCACTCGTACTGAAGTTCAAAATTTGTACGACGTTGCGGTGGTCAGCACTCCGACTTATAGTATTGTATGTGTATACGTGTATTTGCCACTCGTCCTGACGTACAAAATTTGTACGACGTTGTGGTGGTCAGCACTCCGACTTATAGTATTGTATGTGTGTACGTGTATTTGCCACTCGTCCTGACGTACAGAATTTGTACGACGTTGTGGTGGGTCAGCACTCCGACTTATAGTATTGTATGTGTATACGTGTATTTTGCCACTCGTACTGAAGTTCAAAATTTGTACGACGTTGCGGTGGTCAGCACTCCGACTTATAGTATTGTATGTGTATACGTGTATTTGCCACTCGTCCTGACGTACAAAATTTGTACGACGTTGCGGTGGTCAACACTCCGACTTATAGTATTGTATGTGTATACGTGTATTTTGCCACTCGTCCTGAAGTACAAAATTTGTACGACGTTGCGGTGGTCAGCACTCCGACTTATAGTATTGTATGTGTATACGTGTATTTGCCACTCGTCCTGACGTACAGAATTTGTACGACGTTGTGGTGGGTCAGCACTCCGACTTATAGTATTGTATGTGTATACGTGTATTTTGCCACTCGTCCTGAAGTACAAAATTTGTACGACGTTGCGGTGGTCAGCACTCCGACTTATAGTATTGTATGTGTATACGTGTATTTGCCACTCGTCCTGACGTACAGAATTTGTACGACGTTGTGGTGGGTCAGCACTCCGACTTATAGTATTGTATGTGTGTACGTGTATTTGCCACTTGCCTGACGTACAGAATTTGTACCACATTGTGGTAGGTCAGCACTCCGACTTATAGTATTGTATGTGTGTACGAGTATTTGCCACTCGTCCTGACGTACAGAATTTGTACGACATTGTGGTGGGTCAGCATTCCGACTTATAGTATTGTATGTGTGTACGTGTATTTGCCACTCGTCCTGACGTACAGAATTTGTACGACGTTGTGGTGGGTCAGCACTGTATAGTCTGGTTTTGTCTTGACGGGCGCGTGACTGATGGGAGTCGCACTGCGGCAAGAAGACTGCAAACACAAGATATCAGCAATGCAGAGAGAGGTGCTTTCCAGATAGCGAGTGCTTACCGGAAAATGCCCAAAACTAGCTGTTTCCGGACTCCAGGTGAGGTCAACGGCGCGGTAGAGGGTCTTTGACCTCCATGCAGTTTTGCGCTTATATTTAGACAAGTACTATATCGTTAGTAGTCAAGGTACGATACTAAGTATGACATATACAAAATATGCTATTTTATGACGACTTACTTGCAGAGGCAGAATGCTATTTCCAGACTCCAGGTGAGGTCAACGGTGCGGTAGAGGGTCTGCAGTGCCTCCATGCAGTTTTGGCGCTTGCACTTGGTGATGTTACAAAACTGTAACACCGGCTTTAGCGCCGATCGGCACTCAAAGTTGTTGTTGCACAGCTCCAGAGCTTGGTTGCACGTACTCTGAAATGTCATTGAGGCATTCTCCTCTGGCTTTGGTCCGCTACCTGAGCAAAGTATTGACCATTTATTATACAACAAACACGACACCAGCATATGTATTGAATTTGTGAATGAAACATAACCTGTCATGGCGTACTAACCAAATAAATTGTAACAAAATTACTAAAGAATTATTTTATCATATGGAAGTAAGCTCTAATTGTTTAGAAACTACCGTGAAATACGCTTCTACAAAAGGTTTGTAGTCAAGTAAAGAAAGCCAAAACCAATATTACACTAATAATGTATACGTGAGTAAAAGAGAGTGAATGAAAGTTTAACATGCACAAATGTTTCAAAATCGGAACGTGTAACAACTGTCCATTTTGCTTCCAATCTACTTCAAAATTTAAAAAGCATTATGGAATTTCAAATATTGAAATTTACGTAACAAAGGCAATGAACCAAACAAAGTAGCAAATATGTGAGTGGCAAATTAGTTTTACTAAAGATTTCTTCTTCTAATAGACTACTCATTAATTATTTAGTGAACAATGCGGTAACGATTACAGGCTTTTCTGAACAGAGAAACATATTCGGGTGGAATTTCGAGAACGACACAACGTTGGAAGTGTTGTGAAGTGGGAAGGCGTGCCAAACAGATATTACATGCTGGCAGAGAAACTTTACCAAATATTAAGTGACGAACAAGACACAGGGAGGGGCTTGTTACTTTTGAGACAGCAGTAGTAGAGACAATAAAGATTCTATTTCGATAGTCCCAGAGGTTAGAAGTGCAGGTTTCCATTAAGTCAAAGGAAAAGCGTGTCTTACATTTATGTTCGATTCCTATCCATAAAACTGTTAAATTCACATTCACTTAACCATTTTATATTTCTCGCTCTATAGGTTCATGCAATTAATGTTTGGTCCGATTTTGTTTTATCGTGAAAATGAACGTACCGGGTCTCATAAGATTGTGAACTATCCTAAAAATTACATTTATATATCCGGAATCCGGAAAGAATATTAGTTTTTGAACTTGCATAAACATAAATATTTATAGCTCGCTTTTCTCAAATTTGCATTACACATCCCACTGGGATCCGAAGTGCAAATCCACATTTTTACAGATCCCATTTTTAACGCTAATAATTGCTTTAAATGTATTCATATGTATGTTTATTCTAAAAGATATAATGTCAAAATTGTCCTCCATTGATGATTTGAACATTACTTACTGAATGTAGTGTTAAATGTAAGGTATAGCAAAGATACCCCAGTAAATAGGACCGAAAAATACATATGTAATTTAGAAATTTAAAACAAGATATAAACTTGTGTGCAAGCACACTATGGAAACAGATATTTACAGAATTTTAGATATTCTATCACAGCACCAGGTGGCAATGTAATGACAATACCGTTCTGGATATACAAGACGTTGAACGTTGAGAGTAACGTTGGGTCAAGAGAGTTAATAGCAACACTTGACAAGCTATGCAACACCGTGTTTACCCTCTGAGCCCAAGGTAACAGTGAAGTATGACTGCAGATAATGTTTCTATGTTTATAATAATCGTCGCCCGGGGATGTAAAGAGTCATAAAAGTACCTGACTAGTAGTAAACCACTTGAGCCACACGCTAAACAGTAAAATGGCTGCGGAGAGGCTATTTATATAATCAAGAATAAGAAAGTAATAAACTGTGCGGCAGATGTCGCACATGAAGATGCAAAATTCTTCTTTATAAACTCTGATGGCTTTATTGTCATCTTTGAAACAGATATCCTCCAGACGTTTTGCACAAGTCATCTCTGCCCATTCCAAACTCTTGATGGCTTTAGAGTCGTCTTTAAAATAGATATCCTCCAGACGTTTTGCACAAGTCATCCCTGCCCTTTCCAAACTCGTGATGGCTTTAGAGTCGTCTTTGAAACAGATCCTCCAGACGTTTTGCACAAGTCATCTCTGCCCTTTCCAAACTCTTGATGGCTTTAGAGTCGTCTTTGAAACAGATATCCTCCAGACGTTTTGCACAAGTCATCTCTGCCCTTTCCAAACTCTGATGGCTTTAGAGTCGTCTTTGAAACAGTTATCCTCCAAACGTTTTGCACAAGTCATCTCTGCCCTTTCCAAACTCTGATGGCTTTATAGTCGTCTCTGAAACAGATATCCTCCAGACGTTTTGCACAAGTCAACCCTGCCCTTTCCAAACTCTGATGGCTTTAGAGTCGTCTTTGAAACAGATATTCTCCAGACGTTTTGCACAAGACATCTCTGCCCTTTCCAAACTCTTGATGGCTTTATAGTCGTCTTTGAAACAGATATTCTCCAGTCGTTTTGCACAAGTCATCCCTGCCCTTTCCAAACTCTGATGACTTTAGAGTCGTTTTTGAACAGCTATCCTCCAGACATTTTGCATAAGTCATCTCTGCCGCATCGCCAGAGTGGAGCTATCCGTGGTTGGCATACGGACTTCCTGTTTCAACAGGAACAGTCTTTCTGACATACAGGATGGCTTTTCTAAATTTCCCACCATTGCAATCTTGTAAAATGGACAACCTTTCCTTGTTTTATACGTTATAAATATGTATAATTTAAAGATTTCAAACTTTTGAAAAGTATCACCTTTTTCCAATATAGTGCTTGGTTTTTGTTTTGTTATGGAGCGACTTGTATAGTATTATTATTGTCTTTACGATCTTAAAAATGGTTTAATTTTATTGAATACGAAGATATGCGACCTAACTTTGTTACGATATGTAATGTAGTTTTACATTGAGGAAACGCCTTTTAAAATAAATGCTCAAATGCTCTAAATTATAAATATAACAACTAAACTTGGGAAATTCCCTTAGTTTTAAAAATTATTGTACATTTTCTTTAATAGGTGTATGTTTTTATTTTAAACACAAACATTTAGTAGTTGTAAGCTTAAAGTAAATAAAAAGCCTTACCTGAAGTAAGCCTCAATTTCTATTCAGACATTTTGAACGAGGGAAAATCTCTTAAATCGTATAAGTTTCCTTTCCCGTATAAATATTAACAACATTATATCACATATATGAGTAAGAAATATCTCAACACTTTGAGATTTAATATCTCCGTTAAATAAGGAAACATAACAAGTGCAAACAATAAAAGGGAATCATAATTACTTTTCCCAACGAAAATAAGGGGGGTAAGAACAAACAAAGTTGACCGCCAGAAAATGGCAGTAGTTTTTTAAGAGTCTTGTGTAAATATTTTAAAGTGGTTCTAGAAACAAGGTAAGGTTTTCCTTTTAAAGTTTGCTTAAAGTCAGACTTATTCTTTCCTAGACCAAAACGGTAGCCCATTAATAAGCCTCCCTTTAGAGGCAAGTTTATGAGCGAAGCTGCTGGGTATTTTGACCAGATATGAAGAGTATTTTGGTATCCATGATGGCAAGAAATCGCAACCTGTCCCAGCTGGGTCTCAGGTGCTTCGGAGGCTTGATTTATTCTTCCTTTGTGATCCTGAAGTTTTAAAGGGATTCTAGCATCCTAGTGCTGATATTTTTAGGGACTTTCTGTATGTTTTTAAAGAAAAACTGCCCAAGCACATTTTAAAACATTGTATTAACTTCCCCGGAAATCAAACCTCAGGTATAGAACTGCAGTCTTGCCATATGCTATGATGGGGGTCAAACGCTATTCAATTTTATTGTGGATTCGGACGCTTCCAAGACAGTCTTCCAGTATTTAAGACATTTATTTCATTTCTCAAAATTACAATTCTGATGAGTCATTCCATGAGGACCTATGAGGATTACGTAGCGATCGCCATTTATCTCCATACATCTTGGCTCATTTTCTTCGGGAGATGGCTTTGACAGTAAGTTTGTTTTTAGTGTAATTTTATCGGAAACGAAATACGTTGAATGCCGCTACAGGACACCGAAACGAACTTCTCTTTTTTGCTGAGTCGAAGTGCTGTCTTCACCTGTGTCTGAATCAGGTGGCTTTTTGTCTTAACCCTTGGCTGAATGAAGTGAATCAGGTGGCTTTTTGTCTTCACCCTTGGCTTAATGAAGTGAATCAGGTGGCTTGTTGCCTTCACCCTTGGCTGAATTAAGTGAATCATGTTGCTTGTTGTCTTCAACCTTGGCTTAATGAAGTGAATCAGGTTCCTTGTTGTCTTCATCCATGTCTGAATTAACTGAATCAGGTTGCTTGTTGTCTTCATCCTCGGCTGAATTAAGTGAATCAGGTGGCTTGTTGTCTTCATTCATGTCTGAATTCAGTGAATTAGGTTGCTTGTTGTCTTCATCCTTGTCTGAATTAAGTGAATCAGGTGGCTTGTTGTCTTCACCCTTCTCTGAATTAAGTGAATCAGGTGGCGTCAGCAGCGCAAGTGATTAACGTATCCTTAGCTTATCCTTATTGCTAAGTACTTTGAAATCTGGATAATAGGTGAATTGTCTTCTGTACCGACCAGCAAAGTACATTCACCTTAGTAAAAGTTACTTTATTCACCTAGATTTTTGAATTAAATCTTTGTCTTGCCGTGGCATCAGCTTTTCGGTCATCCCTTCAAAGACGTTTACCACCAGTGTGGCGTGGTACGTCTTGACAGGTCTCCTAAAGTTCTTCGATTGTAGCGAATCTTTGTCTGCTGACCATTATGGCTTAAATTCTCTTAAGAGTTAGTAATAATTGTGACTGAGTGTTATACGTCGGGTGGTCAAAAACATGCTCTTGAATTATTTGAGGAGGTCGTCACGCTGTCACTGTCCAACGCTGTGATCTTGGCCGGATGAGAGTATCCCTCTTCGTTCGTTCTGGATCAATATACGGAATAGATTTAAAGTTTCATATTGTTCCCCTGCTCCACAAAGTCAACCAAATACACATATTTATGGTCCCAAAATCAATCATATACCACTGTTTCTATCCCGGAAAGTAACGGTTTTAAACTGGTTTTGGAGAGAATACGTGCATCCACGATGTAAATGCTTGTTTGGTTTCTGGGTTGTCACTGAAGCCTTAATTTCATCACAAGTAATGAGAGACTTAAAACTTCTGCCCTCTCATCATTGTAGACATCGGAAACTTCACTTTGAGTTTGTCACCCAGCGTTTTTGGAACCCAGAGCGCACGTTATCTCTACTATCATTAGTAACGGTTATGTACAAAGAAGACCTTGGTGTTTCTGAAAGTACTGTAAGAGTCTCACTTCTATAAAACCCTATATAGAGCAACACTCTCAAACAGAACTTCAGCAGCGACAGACTTGCAGCCTTAGATCGGAGGTTGAAAAGAACAGCCCTCACACTTAAAGAAATTGCTGGACCCAAAACGTGCTGTGCAAATGAGTTAGCTTATTTGTTTGTAACTAATAACAGTAGTAATGTTACGAGTACATGGAACGTGTAAGCAATGTGTTTTAAATCGACCTGTTTCAATACTTTTGACTACAAATCTCGTGCTGAATGTTATATAAAGCACTGCCATTAGTGTAGGTCTGGGTACAAGCCTTAAAATTCCTCAACGTCACGCAAGGACGCATTAAATGTTTCAAGTGCCTTATGCGTAATGGTAAAAAAATTACTTAATATCGAAACCTGTTTGAAGTAATTTAACTTTGTAAACTTTGTGTGTGTGTGGTAATATGAGGAAAAGCCGACTCTGACTCTGTAAGTGGAATCCATTATGGAGGGACGCCACAAAATCAACGTCTTTGATAAGACCTTATTAACGATGCAAAGAGCATCATTTTCCGTTGCCTCAAATCCTAGATGGCGATCGTTATATTTTATGGGGAATATATTGGGTGGAGAACTAAAGATATGGAAATCCAATAATAATTTTTTATGATACACACACAATTGATAATTGTTGGAGGAATAAGACACTTTTCCACCATAAGGAAGAAGCTTTACCACTCAAGGCAGGGAAAAAAATTAGCAACGGTCTTTGAAGAGGAAGTTTCGTTCTCTTTCCACGAGTCCGTGTTTTTTTCAAAACAAATTTTAGAAATAATTGGGTCATTTATGGGTTTTATACTGAGTCCATTACATGTAACTCCGATTTATAGCACAATCGCTAAGACAATAGAATATCGGTTTCTCTTCGTAATTGTTAGTAATGTTCCATATGAGATTTTTAACTTCAATAATTAAAATGGCTCTTTGGGGTGGGATATAGTTTTTTGATGAGAAAATTTCAAACAAAAGTTGCTAGGAAACCTAATTTCATACAAAAATAAACTATTCCGCAATGAACGAACTTTTTCGTATACAAATATATTTATGTAACTGTAATATTATGAGACTTTAATTGACATAATGATGTGTAATAAAGCGTACTCCGAAACTTTGTGTACCCACAACTAGGTTTCATGGTAGCTTAGGTTTGGAGAAACCATAATGTATATTAACGCCAACGCAAAATAAGGATGTATTTTGAATGTATCATCACACCCACTAATAATGTACTCGACATTATTTAGCAAATGAAGGCTGTGTAGAAGGAACTACACCCTGGTGTCCTGTGAACCCAAATGTGGTTTCGTGTGATGTTTGGTATAAAAGGTATTCTTCAGGATTGTTTGCACTTTTGCGATACGAAGAAAAAAACGGTATTACAGATTAAATAATGTAGGTGGTTGTATCGAAACTTTCCTCAACGAATATAAACAATCAACAACATAAAACGATATTATTGTGAAATGTGTTGATGTTGACTAGGAGTTTAAAAGTATTGTTTGTGGCAGTAGACGTGCGTCACAAACATAACCGTAGTAGGATGTATCTCAAAGCTCTAAAAACTTCAAACAGTACAGTTTATTCACAATACTGTTTGAGAAAATACGCAACGTAAAATGATTGTGTAGTTGTGTAGTGTCAAGTTCACTAAAAAAAACTTGAAAATAGATTCCGTGTTTCATTATTTTATTACTTTTCTTACAACACCAATTGGAAAGTGGTGAATGATGCAATACATATAAAATACGTAGTGATATAAAAATATTTACTTGCTGAGACTGAAAACACAATGTGAGGAAAATTAATTGGCATTTTAAACACCTTTAGGTAATTAATAGTCCCGGAAGATTTAATTGTGTGCAGCCTACACATTTTATTTACTATATAATTTGAACCTTTATATCAAACAATACAGCAAAATTGTTTCAAAAAATATTGAGTGGCGTGTAAGGTTTTCAAGCGCATTTTGATTATTCGTGTCAATACTGAATCCCGCTAATACTATTTTAACGATATTACGTGTTCTCTTATGTCTAAAGGTACTTAGATATAGCTTATATATATATATATATATATATATATATATATATATATATATTTAAGAGTGTTTTGACATAGATATTTATATTTACTAAACGTTAAATAAAACAGTTATCGTTGATTACATTTTTAATTTGATTTCAACATTGGTCTCATAAGTAACCATGGTTGCAAGGAAAAGATATAAAAACTAAATACATTTGTAAAAAGACTCAGCACACCCATAAGTGATTGAACATGTGAAATATTAACAAATGTAGCCTAACTATCCCATCAACACACTCAACATAATTTTATGGTGACTTAAAGTCGTTGAAAATATTTTATTTCAGATACTCTTGCGATGTTGGCCTTCCCTACCTAACGGAAACTTTTATTGTTTAAACGTTGCTACGAACCCTAACTTAAGTAACATAATATAAATGTACCTTGTGGAAATATATCTCAAGAAAGGTGTAGAATTTAAATTTTGTATTAACCATCATTTTTTCATATACAAGAATGAGTTCTGGATGTTGCATGTCTAACTATAGAATTTGGCTGAGCGTAGTTAAAGGACATAACCCAGTAGGCTGACTCAATTTATCCTTGGTTTTCCAGACACAATTTCTTTGCCGCATTGAGTCCTTCTTTGTCTCAATAATCAAATGATATGTAGACTTGAAATTTCGCACTGAGCCTCAGTAGTGTGATGAACTTTATTGAAAAGTGTGGCCATTGAGAATGACACACATACATTTTAGAAGTTAATTAAGGTTGTAGAAGTAAATATAATATTAATATAAAGTATGTAGAAGAGAAACGTCACGAATCTCCAAACGCCTCTCCAAGGTACGTGAAGGTAGCTCGTGTGAGAGCAGCTTGTCTGACGGAACCACGGAGATAAATAGAAGTAGTGGGCGATCGACCATTGCTCATTAGTCACGCCTCGCCGCGCCGGGCCTCCGCTTGGAAAACAAAGTGGATTTTATGTGCGTTATTTAAAAAAATTATCTCCTCTGTTGTCATCACTTAAAAGGACAAATCAGCACTTACACTACATTACATGTTCACCAGAATGTATTCATTTGTGTAAGGAAGAATGAGAAGGTTGTCTATTTGTGATGATGACGGTTCAGTTCACAAAATTACGAGAGCATTCCGCAAGCTATATATCTATCTTTCGATCTTTTTTAGGAATAGCCAGTACTTAGCAGTAGTCATCTCTTCACCTTAAACAACTTGATGCAGCCTCGTGAAGTGTACATTCGAAGTTGTCGAATAGTCAATGAATGTTGCAACCGAGGTTGCAGTATTGTTAATTTAAACACGAAGTGTGTTTTCAACGTTTAAATTTAACACTGGTCCACAAAACAGTAGAAAAAAATCTCATTAACCATTCTATAATGAACTGTAAGAACACGAAGTGCAGTGTACAGACTAATCACTTATGAACCATGACCTGTGAAGGATCTTTGAAATTTAAGTTATGGCTGCTTATTACGTTTGCCTAAATAAAATAAAATATTGAAATGGGGTAAGTAAAGGCGTAACTAAACATATAAGAAACGGTAAATAAATTAAAAGTAAAATATTTATCAAGATCACCCTCAATACCCTAATCCTCCTTTTCAGGAAGTGAGCACCACGCTACTGAATTTGGCTATGTCTGAAATTCCCTTATGACTATGTACAACCCTCATTCTTGTATGCGTGGACACATTGTTCTGGAGAATAATAAGATATTCAGGTAGTCATGGAACAAGTCTAGCTAGGATATATGGTATCTATCTCTTGGATTGTGTTCTTGCGTGTTTGGAGTATGCTGAAAACCAAGAAACAGAACAGACGTAATGCGGCATCGATGATGCTCATTCCATGTAAGATGCAGTAGGATTACTCTGAAAACTTGTAGAAAAAACCCCTGTAGAAGAGTTTGTATAAAATCTTGCAGAAGTGACCCTTGCAGTAGAAGATCTCTGGAAGCTTGCAGAAGTGTCCCTGCAGCCGGGTTCCTCTAAAAACTTGCAGAAGTGACCCTTGCAGTAGGAGACCTCTGAAACCTTATGATAAATTTCAGGAGATGATCACGAGCGAAACACCGCTGTTATTTTAGTGGAAATAATTTGTGCTAGAGATGTTAACCTCAAGCTCTATTCTGAGCTTTTTGGCATGTTTGTGTGTACACTTATAACTTATTTTGGCATTTCGATGCTCAGTTCTCAGTGCCTTGATCGGGCTCCACAGATTTAAGCAAGCTGCAAATGTCATGATTCTCATATCCCAAAAGTGGTAGTAAGAGATCGCTGACATTCTCTAGGTCAACTGAGACCTAATAATATGCCCAGTTTTAGTTCTTTACAGGATTTTATACTTTCTTAATTTATCGCCACATCGTTCGTAACGATTTAAATGTTATGTGTATTGATAATATACTTTACTTGAACACTATTTTATTCTTACTTAAGTTATTTCCAATGTACTTAAGTAATGCGTGATTAATTCATAAATTAAGGTGATAGTTTCTATATTGTAGTTTTAGTTTGATAGGAACTCAGGTTAAAAGGTCTTGTTTCAAGTGATACAACTTTACATTTAAGTGGTGAAGGTTAGGTTATTATAAAAATGTTTCTCTGCCATAAATAGTACTCTCTGCGTGTAATATTCTTCTTTGTGACCCTAACGGAAGCTTCAAGTTGTTAAATGCCGCCGTTAAGCGGGGGTTAGGAGGTGTGACGTGTGACGTCACGGCAAGCGACAATGTTCTACTCGACAGAATCACTACTCGTGTCGTTACACAGGGTATCTACGCTCTATCAGGTCAGGTGGTGCACCTAGTGGATACTGTTCTATTTGTGTGTTGTGTGTACAAGCAAGGAGGGGTGTGGGTGTGTTTGTGTGCGTAGGCTGTGTGTTCTAGCTCAACCATTTTCTCTCCTTCACCCTCTCGCGGCATAGGTGGGTGTGCATGTTCGTGACGTAATACACTAGGGAGGCAACTATCCCAATTCCTTGTTGCCTGTTCTAAAAACCGAAACTTTATACGAGCCAAAACGAAAAACGAAACGTCGATAAGATGATACAGTCAATTTTCGGTTTGAATGCATCTTTCAGTTAAAGAAAGACAGTCACATCACTTTAAGATACCCTTTTTGAAAGCAAAAAAGTAGACAATTTTTCACCATTTCACAGTCAAGAGTTGTGGGTATTTTAGCCAAATTTAAGGGAGTTTTAAAATCAAGCGGTTAAAAATAAGGACACGGTTTTTCACAGTATTTTATGAAAGATAGCAGAAGAGACCGCCATGCTTTTATTGGAATAAAAATAATTTGTATAAAGTAATGTTTTTTTAGAAATGTAATTTTTTGATTTTATTCAACCAAGAATATAGTTTCCGTAAATTATAAACTGTTAAAAATACTTAGCTCTCTGAAGCACGATATCATAACATAAGTACTGTAAAATTGTATTATTATCTCTAGCAGTTTCATTTTGGATCTAATTCCAAAACTGCTTAAGTTTTTTGCCTTAAATGACTTTACTTTCTAGTACAGTGATAAGGATTATTTTGAACTAGTTCTGTCTTTAAGAAAGTTATCTTAAAACGTTACACATTTAAAATACAAAAAATGATCCGAAAACAAAGCAGTTTTCACCAGCTGAAGCAAATGTTCGAAAATACTTTATCAACATTCTTCCACTGAAGGAAGGATGTGCTCCAAAATCTTGAAGATTGTTGGGTGTCAAAGAAGGCACTGAGCAATAAACAGTTACTAAAGCACTGCCACTAACAGCTCGGTTGTTTAGTGCCTGGCTGCTGCACACTGACTGCACTTCCGTTTAATTAATTATAGTTGATGTGTTGTAATAAAATGCGATCGGTTGATAATGAATGTCGACTGCGATTAATTTATAATGTAGTTCACCATGCGAGGTAAACTCCATGAGCAGCTCTCATCAGATTCATCGGATTGATAACGCTACTGATTCCTCGGTTAGTATTTACATAAACCAATTCAAGGAGAAAATATGTAACCTCGTTTCGAATAACAGGAATACAGGATATCGGATAATTGCATCCTTATTGTAATACTTTGTACTCCTCGACCGTTGTTGTTACATCTTCAAGTTTATCACAAGTAAACAAAGTTCGTAATTGGTTTGTTATTTCTCCGCTATACTTGAAAATGGCTGTTTGCAACAATTGGGTGTTTGAACTAAATCAACCATGTTTACACAAAATAACATTTGCTTCATTCCAGAATCGCGTAAGACGAGTTTTACAGTTTTCTGACAGATACGAATGCCTTTCCTTCTGCAGAAAGTAATAGTGGAGAAACATTAGGAGAATTCAATAAGATTTTGTGGATTTTCTTTTGCGCGATTTTGGTTTGGAAAAAAGTTGTATTTTCCATCCATTTTTCATATTTGAGAAATGAAGTTTTAGTTGTCTGTGGAGTTTGAATTTGTGTAAATGTAATGATTACGATCCCAAAAAATTTAAACTACTGATGCAATTAATTTTGTTCAAACCGTTATATATTTAAAAAATGCATAATTTTATTTAATGAAATATAATTTGCGTTTTCTTGAAGGACTCTTATTACAGATAAGAGGCCCAGGAACGAATATTTGCCCTATGACTAACAAATCAATAAGCTTTGCAAGTTAAGTACATATTTTGTCTGTCACTCAATAATATTATTTTGGTGTCGTACAAGTTACAAGTATATTTTTCAAAATTCTCAAATTGCATTTAGGCTTCCATTCCTCGCAACAGTCCCTCAATATTATATTTATAATAAATAAAATATTGTAATTCTAGTGTATTTTATTGATTAAATGATTTTA
This sequence comes from Homalodisca vitripennis, assembly GCF_021130785.1. Lineage (NCBI taxonomy): Eukaryota > Metazoa > Arthropoda > Insecta > Hemiptera > Cicadellidae > Homalodisca > Homalodisca vitripennis. The sequence continues at coordinate 20,404,110 of NC_060215.1, forward strand.
CACTGTACAGGATTTACCAACCACTTTGTGAATGAACAAAAAATTCAAAACATACTGTAAAATTCTTCAGTTATCTCTATGTCATCACGGCCTATGATTTGACCTTTCTTTAGTACGGATTTCTCTATATCTAGCAGTCATCTTTGATACTGAATTTTACCTGAAGTAGACTTGAATTTTGAGATAGTATGAAAGTGAAACCATTATTTTAGGTATTCGTTAAATCATACCATTTATTATTGAAAGTTTTACAATGAAGATATAGAACTCTTTTACGTAGCTCTTACCATGATCGTTAAAACCGCTTAGGAATGTTTAATACTTGTAATTAAATACAGGTTGGTTTACTGAAGTAATTTTTTGTTTAACTCCAACCTAATAGTAATCGAAACATCTGTTGTGATTTACACAGTTTTTGTGTCTGTACGCTATCGTACGGTTAACTGTGGTAGTGGAATGTGTGATTCACGTTTCAAGGGAAATAGTAGCTTTAAAATATTCTCAGTAAAAAAGCAAAATTTATATAATATTTACAGTGTACAAAACGTGTGTATCATTGGGTGTCATTTTAAAATAAAAATAGGTCATGTTCAACGGAGTTAATACCGTAAAATAACAAAATTGTAGTCAATAACATTTTATTAAATCAATGGTCTTACTGATATTTTTCATTGTGGTTTCCATTGTGTTCCTGCAGTAAGTTTTCCGCATCATCGCACAACTTTATGCATTATCACGCCATAATCGCAGGTTTCTATAGCAGCGCACTACAGTGACCGTATATCGCACTATCGCTTCATAGTTTGCACAGGAATTGCTTTAACAGTCAACTTGATTTATTGACATTGTGGTGTAATTTTTTGAAAAGAGTGCTTTATTTATGAACTCTTTAACGTAACCAGTGCTTTACACTTTTATCGATAACCCATTGCCAATTTGATGTTCATCCACAATGGTTGTAAGTATGAGAGACTGCATGCGTCTTTATAAATAGTGAGACATGAAATGACAAGGAAATTAAATGTTTTATTAAAACAAAATGTATTGTCCATGGAATGAAAATCATTCCACGCTCTTTGATGGCAAGTTAAATGCTTGCCCGTTATAAACTTGGACATTCCCTGACACTAAAGTGTTAAAATGTATGCTGAACTTGATGCTAAGAGTAATGGTGAGTTTCTATGCTATCTTGATATTGAAAATAAAAGATTTCAGACAGATTGACGCGTTGCGCTGGCGCAGTGCAAGAAGTTGAGTTACTAGGAAACCACAATTTACTCCTAAATCGCTTTTTTATTCTACTACTGCATACAAAACATGAAGATGCTTTCTTTATGGTCCATGTGGGATCCGAAAAGAGCATAGTGGGTGATAAGAAAGTATACCTGAGGGGGCCTGAACCTGGAACCTGTCGACCTGATTGTGTGATTTAGCTTAGCTGTACATACACACAGTTCGGTTGACACATTACAGACACACATACAAGATAAGAGACAGATGGATGGATACATACTTGGAAGTATCTTAGAGGTTCTGGGGTGGGATCGGTGACTGGTAGCTCTTGAGCCGAACAATTTGCTGTAGCCGCTCAAATGCTCTTGGTCCGGCCCCTTAACTTTGGCCCCTCTTATTCCGACCAACGGATTTTCTAACTGAGATTCGACGCCGTCAAACGAGGACGGCGTATCCTTGGATATCTCCTTAACTGAAACGGATTCCGAATATCGGCTCAGTAATTTTCAAACGTGCCAATTTCTTAAAACCAATGTCAGCTGTTTGCCAACAACAGTTGTGTAAGCAATGAGTGCGGCTGGGAGAGAAAATACCACTAACAACACATAGATGGTGCCGTGAATCCGAGCTGGGGTGGTGCTTGTGCGAGGGTAGTGAGGGTGCGGTGCGGTGCGGGTGCGGTGCGGGTGCGGGTGCGGTGCGGTGCGGTGTGGTGCGGTGCGGTCACAGGCTCATCATCAGTATCGCGGTGTACGCGTGGGCGCGGTGTCCCTTGACAGTAGATTCCATGCAAGGAAGGGTCGCCCGACCCTCGGACCACAGAACCATGCACCACACCTCCAACCACTTACCTATGCACGGGTTGTGGTTTACCAATGTGAACACACGATCGCATCTTTTCTTCATATGGTTGTTTGGACAAATACATCCGAACATCGGTGAGTATCGAATATTGGTCCAAGCCTCGTGGCACGCCTCCCTGTAACAGAATCTTGCCATCACCTACACACGGACTGTGGAGCTTCCCAAACGGCCAAGTTACGGGCTACATGAAAAACGCGTTACAAGTTCTTATAAGATACGCGGTTTTCAGAAGGACGCGAGATTCATTTCATATTTTGGATACTTAGTATTTACTGAACACAGTTTTTTGTACGGGTTACGGGTAAGAAATTAGGTGGGTGGGACAACATATGGGCCCTTACAAAAATTAATTTAGATAAGACACTAGATACTGTGAATATTAATAGCCTTTAATATGAATTAAATTTTCAAAGCACCGTAAAACATAAGTTACCTCTTGAACGCACGTATTCATTATCCGTTCTTCTGAACAAAATCAATAAAAACAGAATTTATTCACCCACCTAGTTTCATCTTTACAATTTTAGATGACGTAATTGCCTGACTGTGAAATTTGCTCGATTATAATTAAAGTTATGCAATCTTGAAGTATGATAATTCTGTATTAATGTTTTAATTAAAAATAACCGCAAAATTCAATCTAAATCGGTTTTTATATATGAAATCAAAACAGGTTTTTATTTTTTGAAGAAGACGTCTATAGTCTATAGTCAATATTCAAAATACTTTATTAATATAATCATCATAATATAAATAGCGTCATGGTTATAAACATATTAAAACAGTAAAGTATACTTTTCTATATAGTAAACTCGTCATTTTCTGTCAGAAAATCGCCCAGCCTTTAAAATGGATGTTCCGCTAGCCACTGGCTTAGATTTTTCTTGAGGGTTGAGACATAAAGAATCTCCATGTCATGTGGGAGGTTGTTGTGGATTTTGGCTCCATTTTGAGGTGGCTATTATTCGACCAAGGTTAATCTATGAATGGGTAAAATATAAATTGAAACATGCTTTGTATGGTGTAGATGTATACCATGATCTCTAGAGAGTCCCCTGGCTCTTTGCACAGAGGATGGCTCATTCCGTTCTGTTTAGGCGGTGGCACACCTTAGTAATAGTAACTCTGAAATATCACAAGCTTGTATACGACAATAATTATAAATTAAAGGACGATTACAATGATCAATATTCAATTCACGACCACTTATGTCTTATATAATTGGTTCAGTGAATCGGTAGAAGTCATCATTGTTTCAGCTTGTTTGTTTTGTCTTAGAATGTTCGTTAATGATCGATATGACTTTTCCTTTACCTAGCGCTTCTTCGGACGTCAGGTCCTATACTTTCCATACTAAGGGAAATTTAGATGGATCTTGGGTTAGGGAAAATACTCCATAGGGAAAATATCCAGCTCATCCCTTTGATTAATACATCATAAGTCACAGTTGTTCTTCCGTTCCTCCCGTAATAATTAGAAACACACATATAAAAAATTACTTCTGTCAACCAAAACTTCTTCTTAGTTTTTATCAGAATTAAATAATTCAAAAATACATTAAACAGTCTCCTTTATATATTTTTTATCCTTTTTTTTCTACTTGTAAAGTGTTTTATTATCAAAACTGAACTTGTAGCGTTAAATGATGATAATAAGTCTACATGAAATTATCTTTCACAATTTACCTTTTTGAGAGTACGGTTGTGTTTGATGTCATCGTTGAAACACATGCAACGGCCCAGGAGTAACAATTGCTGAATTGTGTAAAACACAAACTATCTACGCAAGAATTTAAGTTCTTACGACTGAGCCTCAAACTTTAACTACTCGGTTTCAGACATCATGATGGGCCAAAGGCCTTTTTAAAGGTCGATAGACCTTTAAAAATCAGGGTAAAGGGGCGAGTTTGTAATTGAAATTTCTTTATGAAGAGTATTTGTTTGTTTCCAATTTAATGTATATTTTAAACCTGTTTCGACCAACTGAAAGCACGCCTCAAATCCCTTGATATGGGCCTTCCAATTTCATTTTATTATTTTGGAACTTACAAATTCAGTCTCTGAATGACCACACAGTATCGTAACTTCATTAAAATTAAATTCACCATTCATACCATACCATTTTCATACATTTTACCCGAACGCGGCATTATCCTTTATATTGCTAAGGATCCTCTGTTAAATTTCTATGCTTGTGCGAACAGACTCTTAAACCCTGAAAAATAAAGCTCGCCATTTCTTGGTAAACAATCCACTTTTATGAGTTGCAAGCGTTAAAATCACAACAATTTTATTTAAATTGAGCAACCCATGTGGTCACGGTTGCATTTTACCTTCGATTCTTTCCGATGTTTACAAAGAATTATAGTCTGTAACAATATTATGTAAGAGATGGAAATATTACTTCACTCTCACGGTTGGGAGACTACACCAAAGGTAATTGGTCTTACTCGCACTTATGGGAAATGTTCCTTATTCTCTAAATGGATGCTCCTTGAAATGCTGTTATCGCTGCAATCGTAAGGTTGTCAACGCCGTTTGGTATGTCTGCTGTAATATGGCCGGGTGAGTATCCAAGTTTTATACGCGTAGGAATTTATTGTATTGGGCTACTCACCCTCCAGATATGCCACCTTTTCTTACAGTAACACTGAACGAATTGTTACGGGAAGAGTGTGCTTGGCTGAGATTTAGATGCAGGGCATTCCAAAATATATATGGGCTTTCTCCAAGCTTCCATGTTTGTTGTGATATTTATTACTTTACAACATTTGGTTTTTATTGTTTGTGACAAGGCGTAAGAGGATGGGAAGAATCAATCTAAAATTAGTTGGTAAAACTTTTGAGTAATCCCTAGCTACACTGATGTATACTAGAAATATTAATTGAAACCTGCCTTGAACTAAAAGCAGTACATGGGTTTTACGGATGTAGGAACTCCTATGAAGATTAAATGTAATAAACTGAAGAATATCCTCTTGTCATCCATGCCATTTCTTCCACTCTTCCGATTTGAAAAGATTATCCAGTTTACAGAAAAGTAAAAGACGAATGAATAGTACATTTTGGCTGCAACGAAAGTCGACGTTTTCTGCAAAATGTAAAATTCTAAATAACCTGGAAACGCTAAGAACCTTTAGTTTTGTTAGAAGCAGCGTCTCGTGTAGCTCATTTAACACGACAACTACAGTTCAAAGTTAGGGCAACGTATAATCAATGGGTATCCTGACTTTGAAATGTTCAAAACTATGCTTTCACGACATCTGTTTCGTGTAGATATGGCAAGTTAGTTTGGCGGCCAGCGAGCTAAAATTACTGTTGAAGTTGAAAATCTTTGGAAAACAATCGTAATCATGAAGTATAATATTTACAACCCCTTCATCTTTAAACACTCTGAAAAAATTGCTCATGTATTTCTCTATCAATACAATCTTGATATATAAATCTAATCCAATCTTTATTAAAATCTCAATGACAAAAGTACAACGAACACGTTCATGGAGTTTATTACTTCGAAAATTGATTGCACCAAAATGGAACTGTGCCAATATGTATGACACATACGACACGAGTTTGACAGTTACATACCCAGCTGTCACTGACCATACAAGATAATTTATCACCGTCGCAGATGATTCACTTGTGAACCCCTTTAGCTGAATAACAGAGGATCTCTGGATCTGATATATTTCCAGGTTCAGAATGAATGGTTTCAAGCCACCTGGCACTTTCATTTAACATTCATTCAATTAATCCGAGTTGAGTTTTAATAATTACTACACTTGGTCCATGTCTAAAAGTGTATTTGTAGATTGTTGATTTACACCACTACTAGAAGTGGCTGTCTATCTTCAATAATCGAACTTTGTTGTCGTAGTGCTGGTACGTACTAAACTGTTAGATTAAAGAGGGTAAACGAGTTACAACATGTCCGATACCAACATTTCACAACACGCTTCTTTAATACAGTAGAATTTAAACTTAAAACGTATATTTCAGAGAATAAAACCTCTTTCAGATGGTGCTATCACATTTCCTTACAACTGCTTTACGAATTTAATGATGATTAAAAACAGTCATTTATTTTAAAATAATAATGTACAGTTTGATTACATACTGAAGCGGGAAAGTCGCGCGGTGCAATAGTATAACAAACAATAAACAAAAACGATGAATACTTGATCGAGCAAAGATACTGTTTATAATTCAGTAGTATCTCGTTTACATTTCTGAGCTCAAATGTAACATTTATAGTCATACACTTTCATAACAATACTAGGAAAACAATAGCAGCATGGAATACAAAATTATAAGCAAACAACCTTATTCATTAGAAACGTGTTATATCATCAAATATCTATGTGATTCAAATTTGTCTCTTTCAATTATGATTTTCTACATAAAAAGTAGCTATCGAGAGATCATCAAATAAAAGGTTTTACCTGTCTTCCATGAGACACTTTCCATCTCGAACCTTACAATGTGTCTTAAAGTTCTCGTAGAGTTGGCTGCAGGCCTTCTCCTTTTGACATACGGAGAGCGCGTGGTTACAGGTTGGCAGAGCCTCTATTGGGTACGGGTCTCGCTCTGAAACACAAAACCACTTGCGTTAGTCTAATGTATGTTTAAGTGTGGTTCTATATATAACGTCGATAAATGGTGAGAAGGGTAGATTATAACTAGAGATTTGAAGTAGACCGGAACTGCGTATTAAGTGTGGTTCTATATATAACGTCGATAAATGGTGAGAAGAGTAGATTATAACTAGAGATTTGAAATAGACCGGAACTTCGTATTAAGTGTGGTTCTATATATAACGTTGATAAATGGTGAGAAGAGTAGATTATAACTAGAGATTTGAAATAGACCGGAACTTCGTATTAAGTGTGGTTCTATATATATAACGTTGATAAATGGTGAGAAGAGTAGATTATAACTAGAGATTTGAAATAGACCGGAACTTCGTATTAAGTGTGGTTCTATATATAACGTTGATAAATGGTGAGAAGAGTAGATTATAACTAGAGATTTGAAATAGACCGGAACTTCGTATTAAGTGTGGTTCTATATATAACGTTGATAAATGGTGAGAAGAGTAGATTATAACTAGAGATTTGAAATAGACCGGAACTGCGTAGTAAGTGTGGTTCTATATATAACGTCGATAAATGGTGGGAAGGGTTGATTCAAACTGGAGATTTGAATTATACCTAAACATCGTATTAAGTGTGGTTCTATATATAACGTCGATAAATGGTGGGAAGGGTAGATTATAACTGGAGATTTGAAGTAGACCGGAACTGCGTAGTAAGTGTGGTTCTATATATAACGTTGATAAATGGTGAGAAGATTAGATTATAACTAGAGATTTGAAATAGACCGGAACTACGTATTAAGTGTGGTTATATATATATAACGTCGATAAATGGTGGGAAGGGTTGATTCAAACTGGAGATTTGAAATATACCTAAACATCGTATTAAGTGTGGTTCTATATAGGTATATATATATAAAACGTCGATAAATGGTGAGAAGGGTAGATTATAACTAGAGATTTGAAGTAGACCGGAACTGCGTAGTAAGTGTGGTTCTATATATAACGTCGATAAATGGTGGGATGGGTTGATTCAAACTGGAGGTTTGAAATATACCTAAACATAGTATTAAGTGTGGTTCTATATATAACGTTGATAAATGGTGAGAAGATTAGATTATAACTAGAGATTTGAAATAGACCGGAACTACTTATTAAGTGTGGTTATATATATATATAACGTCGATACATGGTGGGAAGGGTAGATTATAACTAGAGATTTGAAATAGACCGGAACTTCGTAGTAAGTGTGGTTTTATATATAACGTCGATAAATGGTGGGAAGGGTTGATTCAAACTGGAGATTTGAAATATACCTAAACATAGTATTAAGTGTGGTTCTATATATAACGTTGATAAATGGTGAGAAGATTAGATTATAACTAGAGATTTGAAATAGACCGGAACTACTTATTAAGTGTGGTTATATATATATATAACGTCGATACATGGTGGGAAGGGTAGATTATAACTAGAGATTTGAAATAGACCGGAACTTCGTAGTAAGTGTGGTTTTATATATAACGTCGATAAATGGTGGGAAGGGTTGATTCAAACTGGAGATTTGAAATATACCTAAACATCGTATTAAGTGTGGTTCTATATATAACGTCGATAAATGGTGGGAAGGGTAGATTATAACTGGAGATTTGAAGTAGACCGGAACTTCGTATTAAGTGTGGTCGTTCCCTTGAAATATCACATTGAAAATACATCAATAAGTTTAAATGTACAAAACTGGTGCAATGGTGGCTGTTTAATGGCTTGCATATTATTTAACCATATTACATTCTTTAATTTATGTAAATATAAACTAATGTAAAAATCCTTTTTAAACATTTTACTTTCGTTTTGTATAGGATGATAGATATAATTGTATTGAAGCAAAGCCCCCCACTTAAAATGATTTAACTAAACAGTAAAAAATGTGAAAAACTGAGGAGGGATTATCCACAAATTAATATAAACGGCGGCCATACTGAAACTTTTAATTGTGCGAAGATGGTTTACGCACTCGGTATGACCGTGAGGTAAAAATCTAGAAACAATTAGAATATTAGTCTATTCATTCACATATATTTAATCATTCACATAGCAGAACTTCCCTATGCAATTCACCTAATAAATAAAGCCATTTTTACGATAAAAGCAATTAAATATCAAATACAGAATAATGACCATCCAGAATTGTAAATATTCGAGTTAGTAATTGGATTTTAGATGTCTGAAAATATTTAAAAATAAACTACATCAAGCTGTTAATGCATACAAATCATATTTCATCTCTGAAATACCACTTTGTAAAAACAAGAACTTTACACTTATTCTCATTACAAATGCAACAGCAACTGCATTCGTTCGTTTGTGGTTTCAGCTTTTAACTTGCTTCTACAACTTATATTCAACATTTGCACATTTAAAAATGTAAGTAAAGTTGCGCTTAGAATTTACTCGCCGCTTCATTACCATCTGGTAGTTTTGCACCAGGTCCGTCATTAAATACCCATTTTTATGCAAACATTTAGATGTTTGCATAAAAATGTATCACATTTTATATACGAAATGCATAATTTATTTAAAAGCAAGAAAAATAAAGCGAAATAAGTACCGTGAAACATATTAGAAAATTCAAATAAAAAAATTGAAACATCTCATTATAAATGGAAGGAATTTTCATTGCTCCCATTGTATGACCTCAGTTCAAACGAACCCTCTGAAGCGTAATTTCTTTTGTTACACTTCAGTGGGCAGAACTAGAGAATACTATAGAAAATTATGTCAATGTTCCACTACTAAATTAAATATCGTTACGTAAACATCTACTTTACACATTTTTTATAAACATTAAAAGTATTCATTTGACTACACTTTTATCTACATGACTAAAAACGCTTTATGATCATTAAAACGGCAAATTACCAAACTATGCTTATTGATTATTTACGGTGGTTATTTCTAAAATGAATTTCTTTCATTATCATCACATGTCAGTATGTATTATAAATTAATTTAATTATCATTAATTGTACTATAGGTTTTGAGTGGATATTTTTATGACATGCTATGGAACACTATTGGAACTCAATCGTGTTAATATCTGGTTACACTAAAGAATAAATTGACTTAAAATTTGAGAAAGTCAGGGACAAGACCCTCATTATTGCAATGAGTCAAAATTATCGCATTCCATTCAGTTTGAACTTGATATTAACTGAATAACTCGAAATCCACTTAGTAGTAACGTAGTAGTTACTATAACACAAAAACTACGCCTACAGTCAATTCCCCGTCTTACTACAAGGAGACGAAATATTGTCTGATGAAACAAAATATGGAGGAGCTAGTTGTTTTCCTTTTCAACTTTCTCAGCCAACTCTGATAAGTCCCGAATTTCGGCGAGGGCTAATCGATCAGGGGAGCAAGTCACTACAATTTAAACCTTACTGAGACCTAAGTACTGGGACCTTACTGAGAACACGTGTTTAGTGATAAATTAGGAATAAACAAATCACTACTATTTAGACCTTACTGAGACCTTAAGCACTGGGACCTTACTGAGAACACGTGTTTAGTGATAAAGCAGGACTAAACAAATCACTGCTATTTAGACCTTACTGAGACCTTAAGTACTGGGACCTTACTGAGAACACGTGTTTAGTGACAAAGCAGGACTAAACAAGTCTCTACTATTTAGACCTTACTGAGATCTTAAGCACTGGGACCTTACTGAGAACACGTGTTTAGTGATAAAGCAGGACTAAACAAATCACTACTATTTAGACCTTACTGAGACCTTAAGTACTGGGACCTTACTGAGAACACCTGTTTGGTGATAAAGCAGGACTTCAAAGTAAGCTACAACTATCCATACTCTGAACTGTAGCACTAAAGATCTCCAAACAACCTGGTGTCACAAATATTTTATGCCTTGTTCTTTTGACACACTATTCTTGACATTATTTAAATTTTTATAAAATTTGTAAAGAAACACATTTATATGATTACCTTTAATGGTATATTTAAAGTCTTATGAGAGAGAGATGCTTTAGTTTACAAGGTTAATTAATTTATTTTGGGATATGATACAAATGAATCATATCTATCTCAAACTCTGACGTCTTTGCCCTTCGGCATCCCAACTAACTAATCATTTGTCTACTAATTGGGATAATTTGTAGTCCTCTTGCATACAATGGAGTGGTCATTTTGAATGGAGTAAAATTAGTCAGTCATCAATTTCATATTAAATGAAAAGTCATTGCCGTGAAATATAAGAGTGATAAGATATTTTGCAAGATCCGTTGATAAAGATACTGTGTAAGTCAGTGTCGCAATGTTTATTTTTCTGTAGAAGAATAATCAGATGTCTTATTATTCTTTGGCAAGTTCTCTTGGCGTAAGAATTGGCAGAGAATGAAAGAATCTCTTGGCAAGATGAATAGAATAAGATGGATGGATCTCTGTCATTTTAAAATATTACGAATGTACTGTAGTGAATAAATAGTTTTTCTAGTTTTACAACATTAGTATCGTGTCACTGTACTGCACAATCATTTATCTCTATACACTATATATGTATGCAGTGATAAATGTTCTACTAATAAAGTATTGAACTTTATTATCTAAAATTTTGAATTTACGTAAACATGTTGTTTTTACAAAAACACCAAATTTGTACATACATAAATTTAACAAAACACTTTGTCATTCTACAGAAAGTAATAAAAAAGACAACTAAAACTGAAAATTAACAATAAAGTACTAAATTTAAATTATTGACTGTAATTCTATTTCTAAACATTTTGGCATTTGCTGTAAACGTGAATTAAATCCTGCAGTTTGTAAATAAACTGTGATGGCAAACTGTGCTGACAACTTCAAATATTGTTATCAGAGGAAAACAACTATTCCCAAGCTACAGCTTAGCACGGATCTCAAAGTATTGGATAATTCAATTGAAAGTTCACATGAATGTTTTAAAAGCTTCCAATTATTGCGTAATAATTGGAACCTCTAAACCATTTCACTTATAATGTATTTATAAACTGTAACTAAATATTCCTTTACTATTTCTACTACTAATATTATTTCAACTACTTTTTTTACTTAATCTCTTAGGCAAACCCCAGCTTACATCAATCTGACAAGTTCACGTCGACCAATACAATATAAATCTGATCGTTTCTATAACATTGTTCTCAAAAGTTTTATAGATGATACGCAATTCATAAACAATGTAATATTAACTTTATTAAAGTGATTAAAATATAACGCGATCATAATATCGTATTAAAAACTTTTTATTGAACTTATATAAAAATGCATTCAATTCAGACATAAAGTAAAACACAATATTAATAAGGTATGCCTTTTTAAGAATTAAGCACCGCCATGTTGATAACTTTGGATTTTACGTGATAAATAATGCCAAATTCGATAATCAGACTAAGTTTGCGTTTAAAAATTACCTCCTCCCCCTCCATAAATATTGAAGGTTGGAGCTTATTGAGTAATTCAGCCTCATCAGAGACTAGAGTGCCTCGTAGCCTTAGCACCTGTGTCGTCATACCCTCAGCATGTCTCTTACGATAACAGTCTTGTATTGTTATCAGACACGTATTACTAGCCTTAGCACCTGTGTCGTCATACCCTCAACATGTCCCTTACGATAACACTCTTGCCTTGTTATCAGATACATATTAGTAGCCTTAGCACCTGTGTCGTCATACCCTCAACATGTCCCTTACGTTAACACTCTTGCCTTGTTATCAGATACGTATTAGTAGCCTTAGCACCTGTGTTGTCATACCCTCAACATGTCTCTTACGATAACAGTCTTGTATTGTTATCAGATACGTATTAGTAGCCTTAGCACCTGTGTCGTCATACCCTCAACATGTCTCTTACGTTAACACTCTTGCCTTGTTATCAGATACATATTAGTAGCCTTAGCACCTGTGTCGTCATAACCTCAACGTGTCTCTTACGTTAACACTCTTGCCTTGTTATCAGATACATATTAGTAGCCTTAGCACCTGTGTCGACATACCCTCAACATGTCTCTTACGATAACAGTCTTGTATTGTTATCAGATACGTATTAGTAGCCTTAGCACATGTGTCGTCATACCCTCGACATGTCCCTTACGATAACATTCCTGTCTATTTATCAGATAAATATTAGTAGCTTTAGCACCTGTGTCGACATACCCTCAACATGTCTCTTACGATAACAGTCTTGTATTGTTATCAGATACGTATTAGTAGCCTTAGCACCTGTGTTGTCATACCCTCGACATGTCTCGTACGATAACACTCCTGTCTTGTTATCAGATAAATATTAGTAGCTTTAGCACCTGTGTTGTCATACACTCGACATGTCTCGTACGATAACACTCCTGTCTTGTTATCAGATAAATATTAGTAGCTTTAGCACCTGTGTTGTCATACACTCGACATGTCTCGTACGATAACACTCCTGTCTTGTTATCAGATAAATATTAGTAGCTTTAGCACCTGTGTTGTCATACCCTCAACATGTCTTTTGCTATGATTCTGCAAACCTGATCCGTATTCCTGCATTTTCTTGGCGATATTGCAGTATATCGCAGTATTGGCGATATTGTTTCTGGAGTTCATTGACCAAATAGTCAATGTGCAAGGGATGTCCACTGTGTCATGGCCCTGAAGATCACTTCCTCCGTCATTAGTTTGACTGACAACTTATTACATTTTTCCAGGAGTCAGTCAGTTTAAAAAAAGTACTTATTTAAGAATATCTTTTAGGTCACACAATATACTTAATTTGGATTTAGTAATTTCTCTGCTTTTGATGGACATCGAAAATATATGTTCAAGATTTTAAAGATTTCTTAACAATATACTACACAAGTTCTGCTCTTGTATTTACCCTTACGGTTGAATTGACATGATTTATAAAAAAGGCAGGTTAGTAAATTAAGACCAACTAACGCGTACTTCGGTAGCTAACGCGTGAGTGTAAGCTGATTTAGGAAACATTTTGGAGTTATGGCAATATATGGCATTATATTATACCTATATTATACCTATATTATACCTACATATATTATACCGAACAAATAAAAGAAAATTTGTAAAAAATGTGATATTTTCTTTAATACTAAAAAATGGTGTCTGCTCAAAATTATTAAAGTCAAATAAAAAACCCCGTATAGTTATATTAAACATTGACTAGACTCCAACTATTTGAACAATTTCATTACCAATTCCAGCGGTACTCTTTTCAACGAAATCTGTCAATGCATAAGTGAGCACAACCACTTTAAATGCACAAAAATAATCTGTACCTTGTAAATGTGTTATAACAGATGTAATACAGCTGATGCCTATCAGAAGACAAAATGTTTGCTGCTCCCGGCTTGTGCAATATTTAGCGGACTAGAGATTTTCAATAAACCTATTTATAGTAACTTTAACTTGAAGAGTTCATCTGTAATGAACCAATAATAAAAAGGCCGCCATCTTGTTTCTACTGAAATGATCAGGTTGTTAATAAACAAAATTAAAGTTTATTTAGTCAATAGTCATAGTATAAGATCAGAGTTCTTCGTTTCTGAACCTAAAGGAGTTCATCACCACACTTTTTAGTTTTTTAGCCTCTTTTTTTATTTTAACCTCATTTATCCTATATTTGTAACATATAAAGATGGTACAATTTCCGAAATACTAATATCCTTTTAGAGCCAGAGTGTTAGAAAGTTCTACACAGGTAGGTCCAAAAGTTTTGTTTGTAAATTAGTCAGTCAACACCTAGAGGATAAAATAAGTATGTATCTCTACATTTTTGTACTTTTAAACCATCAACATTTTAAAAGAAAGGATAGCTATAAACAAAATTTTGACTTTTAAAATCTACAAAATACATAGCAAAACTTTCACTGTATGAAGTTATGTGGACGTAAAATAGTCACCACTGAACTTTCCACCTGGAAAGAGGGATAAACATATAAAAGTCTTGTTGGTTCATTAGCTTAATTTGTTCAAAAAGCTAAAGTGGTATTTTTATGCCAGCAGTAAGTCTAAAGGTACTCAACTTGATGTGTACGTGACATTGGAGTTTAACACAAATTAAGAGGGAACGTTAGTATATTTTATTTGTCTTCATTAATACAAATGGAAAACACATATCCCCCCTCCAAATTCTTCACTTCTACTTTTAATAAAATATTATTGTCTTGTTCTCGTTATAATTTTTGAACTCACACTCTTCTCGTTTTTACATGTGTTACAAATAAATGAGCACAAAATAATAGACCAACCGATCAGTCAACCATCAATCGAAATTAGGCCGCTTTGGTTGCCAATTCTGATAAATGAACTGACAAGGAATCTTAAAGTATCTAACAGACTAGAGATTTCTAATAAACCTATGTAGAGTAACTGTAAGATTATGAGTTCATTTGTAATGCACCAATAATAAAAAGGCCGCCATCATGTTTCTACTGAGATGGTCGCCATTTACTGTTGAATTCTGGTCAGTTTACACTGTTTGGTAATTCAGTACAGACCTATTGCCACCTCTATTCTTTAGTTCAGTTTAAATAATTAATGTTTCCTTTTGATTAAATGCATATTTGTATTTGAGAGTGTGGATGGTTCTTTGTGATTCCTGGCATATGCGTGTCACAATGCTCCGGTATCATTTATTTTTTTTGACCTAGACTGTAGTTACGTCATTTATTAGGTTAGTAATTCACCTGAGGAAGAGTGCAGATTGCATATTTCGAAACGTAGTGTTACTGATTTGCTGTGTCACTGAACGATGGCAAATGTTCGTAAAGTCCAGTTTTCTCCCCAATCTGTCCATCATTAAAGAACAATTTCGTATTGATCGTGTCATATAAACGATATTTTATCGATTTCAATAACTAATCGTACGCTGAAAGTACATTAATTTCCAATGCAACTAAACTGTAATGAAATGTTATGTTCCACTTTAGACACCCGACACAAGCATGAAACACAAAGTCTTACAAATACCGTTATCTATATTAGTTGTATTAGTCCTGATGTAACTAAATCACAGTTCAATATACAGTTATGGACGTTGATTAAAGGCATATTAGTAGTATTATTAATACCTAAATTTAGTTAAAAAAATTTTGATATGGTTCAATCAAAGCGTTCTGAAAGCCTTACAAAAGGTCAACGTGTGAAGAGGAGTAACAGGTTTCGGTACATTTTTATATAAATTGAGCATTCCGTGAAATGCTTACACTTGCGGGTACTTTAAAATTTCTTTCCCCTCTTGAAAAAGGAATTTTCTCTGAGGAAAGAATCGATCGTCGGCTCCGGTAGTATTAATGAAGCTGGATATTGGAAAGTATTGAAACGGTCAATAAAGTATAAAGCGATAATTATTTTATCAGATCACATTTCTTATAAATTGTCACACCTACAATCAAACGTCTGACTGTAAATAAAAGCTAAATTAGCTTCAATCAGCTACGTAAACTTTAAGCCTCTATCTCGTATGTTGACCGTGATATAACAATAATTTAAGTGTCTGGCGATGGATTTAAGTGACAGAAAATAAGATTTGCAAAAAAAAACTGTCGTTTAATATGTTTAACCCTTTCGATGCATCTCATTGTGACCCCACCAAAGCTGGCGCGGCTGACGATTGGTCCTTTCTTGGGAGAAATGCCATCTACCGATTTTACAAAAAACTATGTTATATGCTTATACAATACGAGTTGGCTCTGGGCTCGTGAAATAAAAGGGCCCTTTCTGAATAGGACTTGGCATGGTGAATACTTCGATGTAGTAGATACGGGTGTGGTGGACAATCCCTGTTTATGTTATTTAGTTTCCATCGTACTTACGATCAGGGAATTGGATATACGAGACGCTCGTACATATGTCTGTCCCGAATAGCTACAAAAATCTAGATCCGAACATAAACCCACTTTAATGATACACTTAAATGTATACGTTAAAATGACGTTTTGTGGTTGACCACAAAACAAAGACAGTGTGCATGAATGTAATTGATGTAGAAACTTGGACTTGGGCTTGGTTCAAAGTTCGATTGTCGACAACCAAAGGCTCACAAATCCTTAGTGATAATGAGCTTGTAGTTATCCGTGATTGTGTTACGCTCTGTTCTATAGAAACTCCAATTAAAACTTCGTTATATCTGTCTTGAGACTGAAGTGCGTCGTTTGGTGTCCCCTTTGACTGCTCACTGCACCAACAATTAACGACAACGACAAAGACAGTAGTGAACAAAAGTTAAACGCTGCTTGGTGTTTATTGTTTAGAATAATTAAACACTTATAGGTAATATTTTGGTGAAACATCCTACTCATTCGAGAAAATTGCGATTAACACATTATATCGTATGTGTCGTGAAGATCGGTTGTCGGTTACATCTTATAAAGGAGCGTATATTGAAAATAATAGTAAAACATACACTAAACGATTAGTTTAACATCGGTTTACTTCAATCTCAGAAACATGCAGGTAGAAGGCCAATTATCTTTCCCCTTTTAAGAGAGATTGGCAGGTATATGATTCTTGAATGGCAAAGAGAGCAAACCATGTTGACATGTGAAAGTTGAGTTTAGCTCCAGTTCACCTTCCTCTTAAGTGCAGGATCTGAAATCTGATGCTGTTGCAGACTTGACTCCTGAATCTGAAGTCATGTTCCCACCACGACTCGGTTGCTCCACCGTGCTTTGGAATCGTCATCGTAGTGTACTCAATTGTGCACCTGATGAGACAATGAGACTATCTCTTCATCTAGAATGCAAGAACGTAGCCAGAAAATACTTGTTTTAGTGCGGAGGGTCAAGACGACGTATTTTCCCGTAGTAAGGCAAGTGCTCATTCCCAATTTTGTTCCTTACAAAGTTCATGACCCATTTCAATGTTGAGAACGATTTTTCAGCAGTACATGTCTGTGATAGTGAATTATTTATATGTTAATAATCATTTGCTAAAAAAGTAATAAAAAATTTAGGGGTTTGGACCCCTTGAACCCCCTTGCTGGCTACATTATTGCTAGATTGCACTACTTTTTGTAGTCGGGGTGTCACTGATGTCGAAACGATGCGGAGGGTTTCGTTTTGAGATTGTTTATTCTTCGTCGCTAACTGCTTTTGGACCCCTTCAGACAAACATGACTCCAGATTTCAGGAGTCAAGTCTGCAACAGCATCAGTTTTCAGATGCTGCACGTAAGAGGAAGGTGAACTGGAGCTAAACTCAACATTCGCATTGAATCAACCCTTGCTACCATAGCTACGTTACATGTTGGCATGCCGTCCAAGCGGAATGCCTATTAACCCTTTCGGAGTTTAAAAGAAAAATTACGGTTCAAAAATAATAAATTAGAAATTAGCCTACAGTTGTAGAGTATGCTAATGTATGGTTTTTCCTGGCATAAAACTAAGTATACAAACGATATGATTCATACTTAGGATGGCAAATACCGAAGTACATAAGTTATAATTAAATGAAGGACAAATGCTATGGGCGAAGGATGTGTAAACTTGCAACCGGATACGTTGGATTTGCACTAAGAAAGTGCCATTAATCATATAGCTCAATTACCAATATCAATCATTATAGTACTTTTAGTACTTTAATGGTTTTATAACTGATAACTATAATTATGGACGCATTAGGCTCCTTCTCCTTCTTACTGAAAGTAGGTCAGAAAGAAGTATTGGAATCAAGTTTTATTTCAAAGAAAAGTATGTTAGACTTTAAAAGTAATTGAACATATCTCGAGAGTGTAATCTATTTAGAAAAATCCTAATAGGTTTTCAGTTTATTTTACAGTTATTAAAAGTTTTAAAGAAAGTTTTTATCAGGTGACTTATTTAGTTTATTGAGTAACTGATTTTTATTTTAAGAACAATAAACGGTTTGTAAACAGTTGTGAAATTTTTGGTTAACAAGCTAATGGAATAATACAATGGACTTTTGAAAAATGTCAAGTGTTCATTTAGAGAAGTAAGATCCATTAAAAAACAAAACAAACTTTACTATTATTTTCATTTTAATTATCTGCATGAGCGGTATAAGTTAGAGTATGGTACAGAGCATTAATTTGGCTGGACGTTAAGTCTGAATAATGAGAATTTTGATTTTATTATAATTTGCAAAGATTAAAATCGTATAGTTGTTATAGTTTGCATGGATAAAAATCCCCATATTTGCTATAATTTGCAAAGGTTAAAATCGTATAGTTGTTATAGTTTGCATGGATAAAAATCCCCATATTTGCTATAATTTGCAAAGGTTAAAATCGTATAGTTGTTATAGTTTGCATGGATAAAAATCCCCATATTTGCTATAATTTGCAAAGGTTAAAATCGTATAGTTGTTATAGTTTGCATGGATCAAAATCTCCATATTTGCTATAATTTGCAAAGATTAAAATCGTATAGTTGTTATAGTTTGCATGGATAAAAATCCCCATATTTGCTATAATTTGCAAAGGTTAAAATCGTATAGTTGTTATAGTTTGCATGGATAAAAATCCCCATATTTGCTATAATTTGCAAAGGTTAAAATCGTATAGTTGTTATAGTTTGCATGGATCAAAACCCCCATATTTGCTATAATTTGCAAAAGTTAAAATCGTATAGTTGTTATAGTTTGCATGGATCAAAATCCCCATATTTGCTATAATTTGCAAAGGTTAAAATCGTATAGTTGTTATAGTTTGCATGGATCAAAATCCCCATATTTGCTATAATTTGCAAAGGTTAAAATCGTATAGTTGTTATAGTTTGCATGGATCAAAATCCCCATATTTGCTATAATTTGCAAAGGTTAAAATCGTATAGTTGTTATAGTTTGCATGGATCAAAATCCCCATATTTGCTATAATTTGCAAAGGTTAAAATCGTATAGTTGTTATAGTTTGCATGGATAAAAATCCCCATATTTGCTATAATTTGCAAAGGTTAAAATCGTACAGTTGTTTAAGTTTGCATGGATAAAAATCCCCATATTTGCTATAATTTGCAAAGGTTAAAATCGTATAGTTGTTATAGTTTGCATGGATCAAAATCCCTATATTTGCTATAATTTGCAAAGATGGAACTTTTCATACCTGCTACAATTTTTAAGACCTAACTCGTCATGATTGTTATAATTAAAACAGAGAGAAATCTTGACGAAAAAATACAAATGATTGTTATAGTTTAAAGTCCCCATGATTGCTGTAATTCGTAAAGATCGAAATTCTTGTTGCTCCTATGAGCGAGACTTTACGCATATCTAGACTGGTAAAATCCGATATCCAACGATCCATCTTCAACTTCTTTCGCGGTCTAAAGTTGATCTTCGTGGCATTTGAAAGACTCCTGCCATCCAAGGAAGGTTAGTAAGGATCTCAATTGATATAGGAATACAATTTCCAATAATTCCTAGTCTCAAACGTCTAGGCCTATAAATCCCTATCTGTGAGGCAAGAAACAATGTTACTCATAGTAAGCACAGTGTAACATATGCAAGTAGTTGAGGTCCAGATTTATCAGAGGAGACTCTTGTGAAGCTAGCTGTGAAGAAAAATATGTTTGTCAGGAAAGTTCGTCATTTTTAAAGGTTGAAGATGGGTTCTTTGAAATTATTTTTACTTATCATTATTTACATGGTCTAAATAGCATAAAATACAAAAGAGTTTCAACCTATAAAAAACAAGAACTTACTCTACCATTTTGTTTTTGGCTGTCTCAGACTGCGAAACGACTTAATGTAGAATTTAACTCATCAGTTTGTTATTATTGTCTGCTCGCTTACCGTCAAGTAGCATGAACTTGCTTATAGTACTGCATTGCCATAGCGTTACACCATAACGCAATATGGGTATCAGAATATCTTTTTAGTTTTAGGCACCCTTTTACTTACCCAATACTTATGATTGAGTTGCAGTTTGACTTTTGTAGACCTTGGAGTATAATATGTTGTTCTCAAAACCTGTACCAGCAGCAAGGCATAAGAATTGTGTGAATAACATCTTCCACAGGTACAATCGATACCGTACAATGAAAGTCAGTACATATCCTATGTGCCATAAAGAGACGTTTGTTGCAACTACTAGTAATATAAATAATAATAATCATGATAATAATAATATAAACAGAATATTAATAACATAAAGTGAGCTCCAACTGGTCTAGTGAGAATATTTGTGGGTCGAGGGTTGTTTGCATAGTTTAATCCAGAGATATATCGTATATTGATGGGAAACGGCTGGACGTAGGGACGGACTTGAGTCTATAGTATCATTTCCTTTATAGTATTATAAACCATTATAACATTGAATCAGCACAGTTTAAAATATAATTTACCAGAATTACTAAATTCCTGATATCAGAACGTTTAGCTTTGCAAGTTTAATTAAGTCGACCCATAATAAATTCATTACACTAGAACACGATATTAGAAACGAATGGAGTAGGTGTACATTAATTGCCCTCCCTTTACTTTGTTTACTATATGGAGAATTTGTCATTAGTTTTTATAAGAGTGGAATTAGTGTTCATTTTTAAAATAGGTAATTTAAAAAATCGTATAGCTTTTGGACAGTGGTAGGTAATTTCAAGTGGACCATGTTTATTGGAAGTTTTAAGGGTCTTGACGAGATGGTAAAAACCATATGAAAATACACTGTCTACTGTCAACATAGGAAGACTATTAATAAGGGTTTTGAATGTGTGACATGAAATGAAACACAATAATGTTTCCAAAATGTTTGTTAAAATATGGGCCTATACAAATAACTTCATACTAGTTATCTGTCACAAGTGGAGTGTATATAAAATCTACTTAATTTGTAACCCTCCTTTCCACCCTTAAAGAAAAAAAACTCTTAACAAGGACACCAATGGGTAGATATTCTTCCCTCATCAACACCTTCACATTACTATTTTTCAAATTTAAAATTGTTGTACTACGCCTCTCTCACCTATTGGATGGTAAAGATTTAAAACATGGGCTGGCCAGGGTTGTAATTATTCTCACTCAGTCGACAACTGAATTAAAATACCCAAAATAATTTACCTTCCTTTGATGTAATCTTCGAAATGGACAAATTTATCGAAAGAACTCTTTATGTTTTAAAGAGATTTCCAAATCAGAACCAATAGTTAATCAGTTCATCTGCTTGCATAATAAATAAAGTAACCAATAAACAAATTAAAAAAACGTATGAATACAGTTTCAACTTTCACTTTGAATCCAGTATTTTGTTCAACGTTAATACATTAACTTTGTAATTTTTAATGACATGATTATGCAGGTCTCACTAGTTTACAAACTCGTCTGCTCTCGCTGAGCAACCTTACTAGCAGAGGTGATTATTCGCACCAAGTGTGAAGGGCTCAATCTACCTACTACTAGTGTAAATATGTTCGGGTTGTTTTGCAAATTGGGTACTGCACGCTGGCAAACATGTTTGGCTTAAACATTGGAAAATCCATTTTAGCACAATATCCCTCACGGTCACATAAACTGTCGCTTCGGAATAAAAATGTCTGGTGACAATAACGTTTATTACTGCATGAAAAACTAATTTTATTGCCGAGTTATACTGTACCGATTATTTTTACTGATATTTTAGCTATCCACGAACCTAAACTCATTATAAAACATTTCTTTGAGTTTTAAAATACAAAAAATGGAATTTTTTTGTGTGGATTCTGTTCTTGTACGTCAATGGGATATTACTGATTTCGGTTCCATGCTGATAGTTATTCTTAAATTTGTTTATGTATATCTTGTGAAGACATGCATGTCTTCGTTTCTTGGTAGTCGATTAAAATGATTAAGACTTTAAAAAATTTGTTTAATTGACAAAATTCCACTTTCTTGAAAGAATATATCAGAGGGATGTCATCTAAACTTCGCAAAACAAGCTTTTAGAATACATTTTTGAACTAGAGCTAAACTTTTATTATGTGAAGAAAAGACACCTCCTCCCCAACAAGCTAGAATGCTATAAGGAAAAAGATATTGTACATAATCATAAGTTATTTCAGTTTCTTCAAAACTAAAAATGCCATTTAACTGCCTAAAAGCAAATATATTTCCTTGCCTAATTAAAAAAAAAATTGATCTATCCATTTCATTCGAGAATCAAACACAACGGTCAAATATTTGTATGACGACACTTTCTCGATTTTATTACAGGCACAGGCATTGTTGCTAACGATTATTACAATTATGAATAATTAAACCGTGTAATTAATATATTGTAATACTAATGTTTATTATAACATAATTTCGCTTCAATACTGGTGTCATAAATTCATCGTGCATGGTTTATTTTATTTTACTGTTTCAGTGTTTCATCCTGTATGGGGAATCTAGAAAGAAATACAAGTGACGCAACAATATTTACAAAGTGATTACATCATTGCATAGAGGTAATATTGATCAAATTGACTTTTGGAAGCCATATAAGTGAGAAAGTTAGGTGGAGTAAAAAAGCGTTACAACGATTATATTTACTTCAATTATTTAAATCTTCCATATTCCTTTTTTTGTGCTACAGAAATATTATGTACTCTCGTGCGTACTATAGTACTCTCGATAGTCTTTCTGTTTTACACGTGTATAACACCGAGTTCTTCCTGAGTTTAAGTTCCATCCTTTAGCTTACGGGCAATATCACTGGGGTTCTTTTTCCCTGGTGAATCTGTTTAGATGGAGCAAGGTGACCCTGAGAATTGTGGGAGCTTTCCAGGAAAGGATAATCCCAATAGCTCGTCCACACATCCCACTGGTGGAATTAAAAGGGCCAGTGTTTTTGGTATCATCTTCTTGCCTACCCATCCTATTTTTATTCCTTTTCCCGTTTCTCCCTCTATTCGTGTTTGCACTGTCAACACGGCAATTGATCTGTACGACTGGTGAAGGGCCGCGCTGGAGGGATATCACGGAAGGAGCTGTGCACGACTCGATCCTGGGACCGGACGTGGCAGCTCCTCGTGGAATACGAGGACGATATAGCCGATGTCGTCATTACGAGGACCTTCGACGAAGCACAATGGCTGCTCTTCCGAGTCGTACTGCGACTCTGGCCTGGATGAATGAGATCGTACTTCTCACCAGATAGGAGATTGGTACCGTCGCCCAGGTCCGGGTGGACCGGGAGACTGTAAGACAAAGAGTGCTGTGAAGTAAATCGGCGTAACGTTTGATGCCAATCTCATGCTCTGGGACCAGATCTCTGGGGCGGCAACATGTCAGCGGCAGTTACTGCGTCTTTGAGCCGACCGATGAGGAATATCGGCAGAACTGTGTCGAGTATGCGGCGCAAAGGAAGCGGGTATACGAGGGGAACGGTGTGGTATACGAGGGGAACGGTGTGGTATACGAGGGGAACGGTGTGGTATACGAGGGGAACAGTGTGGTATACGAGGGGAACGGTGTGGTATACGAGGGGAACGGTGTGGTATACGAGGGGAACGGTGTGGTATACGAGGGGAACGGTGTGGTATACGAGGGAACGGTGTGGTATACGAGGGGAACGGTGTGACATACGAGGGGAACGGTGTGGTATACGAGGGAACGGTGTGGTATACGAGGGAACGGTGTGGTATACGAGGGAACGGTGTGGTATACGAGGGGAACGGTGTGTTATACGAGGGAACGGTGTGGTATACGAAGGAACGGTGTGGTATACGAGGGAACGGTGTGGTATACGAGGGGAAAGGTGAGGTAACACGCACCGAGGCTCGAGAACACACCATTAGGGACTGGCAGAAACGACGGCTGCTTGAGAGAAGAGGACGTTAGACAATCAGGCTGATTACAGACCTGAGAGGTAAACAACACGGGGAGGTAAATTTCTACCTGTCCCAGTTCCTCACCGGTCATGGGAACTTTCAAGCGTTCCTGTTCAAGATGGGTAAGTTTGAAAGCCGGAGTGTCCCCATGGGGATGTGGAGCATACGACGCCAACCACACGTTCCTCTTCTGCAGACGGTGGGGAAACGAAAGTAGGGGACTCGAAATTGCCATAGGCCAACTCTCACCGGACACCATTCTTCTGAAAATGGCTTCTGACAGACAGACATGGAATACTATCTCTGCCTTTGTACAGAAGGTGTTTAAAACCAAAAAGCTAGAGGAAAGGTAGTACTGCCCCGGTGTTGCCCACCCTGTAAGAGCCCTCTGTTGGCTTAAAAAGCACCCTCTTAAAGTAATTCGGAAAGCAGTCCCGAGAGGGAGTGATGCCTGAGCCGGGAGGGGGGGGGGTTTAGTGGGTGCGAGTCCCACTCACTAGCAAAATTTTCTGACAGAACATTAGCATATCTCCTTCGTCAAAAAGTTACCATATGCCAATTTGACTCAAACAGAACCGACAAGATATGGAGTTAGCAATTTATTGAGTTAACCAGACAGTAGGGTTGGAGCCTTGAAAAGACATAATGTTTTGGGCAGCATCTTCGTTGCACACGCTGACAACTCACGGATCTTTGTTTAAGAGTGAGAATACACGCCACAAACACTGCACAGCTGCACGTCAACCTTAATTATACAGTAAACTGAAACTGAACTCAAATGTGTTATATTTATTATGTATTGAAAATTTGTTAACTAGCCACAATTACTGGTAACAGTGGTTAGTATTATTCCATTATTGCCATGTCTTGTAAATTTGAATTACTGTGGAATAAACTTCATTATATCATTATCATTATATCATTAATATTCTGAGGATATTATATCTTTATAACTGGAATTATATAAACCGATCTAAATATAACCTACAACACGCATGATAAATCTAATCAAAATTTGAGTTTTAATTTAAAGTAAATAGCGGTTTACCAAAAATGCTGAGGTAATTTTGAGCAACTTTTTTTGTAATGCTTCAGTTATAAATTTGAACTTGGCTATCCATGACATGATGATATTAAAGGATTTTTATGTATTGTGGGATATTTTTGGTTCACCGTAGTGTTACCGATTTTCAAAACAACATATCACCGAAACTCATTTTATATTTCAATACCTTACTGAATTAGCCATGATGGTTAAAAATATTGGCACTCCGTAGAAGTTAATTCCTTTCCAAAAGTGCTAGGGTGTTACTTGGCGTTCTTAACCAGTTCTGAAAAATAACGAGTTAATGTTTAGTAAGTACTGTTACTCAACTGGTTTCATGAGTTCATCTGTTGATTTCAAATTATGTATTGAAGTTATTTATAGGATTGCCGGACGTGTTAGTGTTACAGTGATTTGACGGTTCAGTAGACCCTGTACTGATTGTGGACTGCATAACTATCTCTTGACTGAGAGTAAAGGTTTAGGTTAGACATTGTTAGTTAGGGACGTGACGAGGTATTTTAATGCACCTAGTTGGTGGGCGCATCGCACAATAACCTCTCCACTACACCCGAGGGCTCTTTCACAGCAAGGGCCTCCATATCAACCCACGACTCAAATCTCTTTACGCTTTTCCTAACCTATTGTCAGCTGCTGGTTTACTACCGCCTTTCACAGCTATAGCTGTGCTAAGAACTTTGACTATAAACCAGACAGGAGAGTCTGAAACAGCGAGGGTATTTTTGAATATGTACTTCCTTTAGCAGAATCAAAGGCATAGGTTTTCAGACTACGATGCATCTAATAATAAGGTTTTGAAAATGTAAAATATGTATTTTAAGGCAAATCGTGAATTTTAGGGATGGGATATTGTGCACAGTCGTATCCTAATCTGGCCTTAAATTGTCTTTTTTGAATGTGATTATCGAATTATGTCTATTAATGAAAAATGTAGTGCTTAGATGTATTGGTGTGCTCTGCAGTCAAAACGCTCTATTTTCAGTCTCAAAGTGCGCTCTATCCACTGACGAAATTCAGGTTGGTTCCCAAGGGCCTGCAATGACCACGGAGAACTTGCCCAACTGCTGACGAATAATGTGAACAACGATAAGCTATTTTAATCGAATACTCTCTCAAGTACAGCGACGGCTGCTTCTCCGGTTGTTGTGGGTGTCAATGCAAAATCTATTCACCAACAGCAGTAGTATCTCGTTAATGTTTATAAATTTTAATGTCTGAAACTGCTCTCCAACTCGCTAACACCTATCCGACACTAGTCGCGACACAGTTCACGATACGGATCTGCTTACAATAGACATCCTACTGTCCGACACTGCTCTCCAACTCCCGCTAACAACTGCCCGATACTAGTCGCGACACAGTTCACGATACGGATCTGCTTACAATAGACGTCCTACTGTCCGACACTGCTCTCCATGTCTCGCTAACAACTACCTGACACTAGTCGCGACACAGTTCACGATACGGATCTGCTTACAATAGACATCCTACTGTCCGACACTGCTCTCCATGTCTCGCTAACAACTACCTGACACTAGTCGCGACACAGTTCACGATACGGATCTGCTTACAATAGACGTCCTACTGTCCGACACTGCTCTCCATGTCTCGCTAACAACTGCCCGACACTAGTCGCGACACAGTTCACGATACGGATCTGCTTACAATAGACATCCTACTGTCCGACACTGCTCTCCATGTCTCGCTAACAACTGCCCGACACTAGTCGCGACACAGTTCACGATACGGATCTGCTTACAATAGACATCCTACTGTCCGACACTGCTCTCCATGTCTCGCTAACAACTACCTGACACTAGTCGCGACACAGTTCACGATACGGATCTGCTTACAATAGACATCCTACTGTCCGACACTGCTCTCCATGTCTCGCTAACAACTGCCCGACACTAGTCGCGACACAGTTCACGATACGGATCTGCTTACAATAGACATCCTACTGTCCGACACTGCTCTCCATGTCTCGCTAACAACTGCCCGACACTAGTCGCGACACAGTTCACGATACGGATCTGCTTACAATAGACATCCTACTGTCCGACACTGCTCTCCAACTCTCGCTAACATCTATCCGACACTAGTCGCGACACAGTTCACGATACGGATCTGCTTACAATAGACATCCTACTGTCCGAACACTGCTCTTCATGTCTCGCTAACAACTGCCCGACACTATTCGCGACACAGTTCACGATACGGATCTGCTTACAATAGACATCCTACTGTCCGACACTGCTCTCCAATGTTTTGTACAACTGTCTGACACTGGGTGCCACTCCGCTTGCGAGGGCTCTTCCGCTCGTTTAGAGTAGCAATGTTTCCTGTCAATGCTTACTGCGCAACGTCTTCCAAGCGTAACCGCAGCTTAACTCATGAAGGCTGGCGCGTTCGAAATCTACATTACACCATTGGTAAAATATTCAAGTTGTAATTCGTGACGTCTCCATAAGAACTTCTCCACCAAAGTTTTCCTTGTTTCCTTGAAAACGCAAATTGTACAAAACTCGATCGTCGGAAGAACATTTATTTGGAAATTCTGAAAACCTCGAGTATCGCTTCCCAGTCAGTTTATTATCATCTACCCGAAATTTCACTCAAATAGGTTAAATTATATTTGTATGAACTTGGTGTTTTCCAACTTTATTCGTCATTCTTCATTCTATGTTTCACTTTTAACTACATAATATAATACGACAGAACTGCAGGCAAACAATAAAATTAATTATTATAGTACAAAATTATAATGCACAAACACTATACAATAAACGATTTTGTTTTGCATTAACTCTTACAATAGTAAGAAAAATACATTGTGTTCAGGTCATGTAATTTGACATACGCTTAAAGATTAAAAAATAATTTACAACTGGAAGCTTTTAATTTGAAGTGAATATACTCTTGCCATAAAAAGAGTATTACACTCTGTGTGTTACACCTTGTGTAAATACTGTAAGTGCTACTGTATATGTATGGCTACACAGGGTTGTTACGAGTTAAACATTGTGTCACTCGGTAGCCAAAGTGTGAACGTAATATACCATACATACAGGGTGTTCATTTGAAAACTTCAAACTCGTATTAAAATACTTATAGCCCATGTTTCAAAATTCTGTAAACGGGAGTGTATAGTACTAAGCGGGAGATTGGGAGGATAAAAAAATTATTTTCAAAATGGGGGTGCTCACCCTCATGTCCCCCCCTAGTTCTATTCGCACACTTATTCTCGGATCCAAGGATAAAAATAATCTCCACTCCTTCTTAAAGGCTGTAAACCATTTTCCTTGTGAAGCAAGACGTAAAACACGTACTACTGTCACTTGAAATCAGTAGTTTTTAAAACACATCCCACTGGTGTCCAAGACTTGAAAAACAGGATCACTGCTGAGTGCAGACGCTTAACCAGAGAACTTTTAGAAAGGTCTGGCAAGAATTTGAAAATGGGTCATTTTTTTGCTTGAACAACAATGGCTACCGATTTGAACATTTGATTTGAAGTTTAAAAAGGATTTACAACAGTATTCAGTGAGTAATTTTGTTGATAGTAGCAGTAGTACAGTAGTTTGTAGACTAACAATTGTTGTGTAAGAAATTACATTATTGGCTGCTGATACCTAACGCCTTGGCCGATTTCAATTTGTTTTACCAAAATACAGCATTTTTTTATGAGTTTCAATTTGAGATGTCACAAGGTATTAGTTGCCATTTCAAAATTTTGGCTTTGGGTACGAGGTGGCATGGAGGTGAACACCCTCTCTTGAAAATAATTTTTTTTATTTCCCCAGTTAGTACTATACACTCCCGTTTACAGAATTTTGATATTTAAGTCTTTTACTAAGAGTTTGAAGTTTTCAAATGAACACCCTGTATAATGTAGTTAGGGCATTAAACACTCACTTCCGGAGATGAGCAGCTCTAGAGACCGTTCGATACTCAAAGTGTATATACTCGTACCATAGATAAAGTGTTACTTGAGAATAATCTTCGTTTATCCTATCAGAAAATTTGCGAACATTCATTATATTAAGGATGAGTATTTGTAAAAAAATAGGTGGACATTTTAACTTTTGAAAAATTTTAACTAAATTGCGTGATCATGAATAACTAAAGAACAGTAAAGAATATCACAAGCGTCGCCGGAATATAGTAGCAATTAAGTTAAAAAAGAGCTCAAATAACATAATATATTTCTACAGAAAGAGAACATATATAGAGCTTTCAAAGTGCACGTGAAGACAGAACATAGCGAAATGAGCCCGGTGTGCGACCAGCCTAATTGTCCGTCATATGATCGGTGGACAGCCTGACATCCTAGGTGATGTATGATGCAGCCACCGCTTGACTGTTCCCGCCTGACGCCACCCGGGGAGACCCGCTCGGCCAGATTACCGATGCATAATTTGCGGCGAATGCGCTGAGTTGAGCAACACAACACTGCCCACTTTATCGCTGGACAGTTCCAATAGTGGATGTGATATATGGTGGGTCGGTAAAAACGTCGATTCACCATACTGCATTTGTCTCTCGGGTAACAATATGCACTATCATTTATTCACTACACCGCCAAGGCGCCATATAGTCAGTTTACGTCGAATTCGAACTACCAAGGTGACCATGACAGAATTTACTTTTAATGCAATCTAATATAACCCGAGATGGTTACACTAAACCTCGTATACACGATGGTTCAGACCAACGGTCCAGAGGTGAAATGCCTTAGCGTAGGGGTTTGTTTCAGAACATTTCCTGTATTGAGTAAGCCGCCAGAATTTGTTTAAACTGTTCTATAAATTTTATGTATAAAAGTTAAAAAATAAGAAGATGAAAGAATCAAGAAAATTTCAAATTCCTTTTTTGAAGTTTGCTTTTTTGCGATGGAAGGATTGTGAAGGAAGCTGGATTTTCCGCACATTTACCATCGTTCATTGATACAAAATGATTTTTTTTTCACTGAGCGCTGGAAAATGTCCGGAAAAAATTCGTTTTCATTCAAAATTTCAAATGTAAATGTAAGTAATGCTGCAAATAATTTTAAATATTTGCACTCTAACAAATTTTACGAT
Organism: Homalodisca vitripennis; assembly: GCF_021130785.1. Classification (NCBI taxonomy): domain Eukaryota; kingdom Metazoa; phylum Arthropoda; class Insecta; order Hemiptera; family Cicadellidae; genus Homalodisca; species Homalodisca vitripennis. Next base: position 20,434,737 of record NC_060215.1, read on the forward strand.
AAAACAATTTTACTGAGTCTGCTGGTTTCAAAACGTCGACTTAAATTATGTTGAAAAGAGCGTTGTTTTGTTTTTATTATTACTGCTAATAATATGAACATACACAGACATAAAATATTTGTTAACCCACTTGTTGGTGAATCGCTTGGATTATTTTGAATTTAATTCACTTATTTAATACTTATTATAGGTTGAAATTATAATAAAGATATATATATATATATGGGAGTAAGAAACAAAATTAAGAATATTTTTACATACTAATATAAACTTAAATGTAGAAACCAGCATACCTAAGAAACTCGAGATGGATAAACTAATACGTCAGTCATACATGTAATACATAGAAATAAGTCCTTGGACTTTAATAGAACTTACGAAATACAATGGTTGAAAATTACCAAAACATTTCTTACGAAAGGCATTACTAAAACTATAAAATGAGACTTTTATGTCAGAGCGGGTTAGTAATATTCAGAAAACCGATTCTTAATTTTAAATTTACTACAATGTACAAAAAGTGCATATTTGGTTATAAACATGTGCTTAAAATATGTTTGATTATTTATAAAAACATGCTAGACTGTTTTTAAATTTTAATTGTATATAATTTAAAAAAAATCTTCTATGAGTTTTGTTACAAAAGGAGTTGCCGTAATAACATGTTTCAGTTGTAATCTGATGTAAGTGATAAACATCTCATCAGAATTACTAGCATAGATGTTTGTATATTTTAATTATATATATAATATAATTAAAATATCTTTATATTTAAAAAATGTGTGGTGCAACACCCAACAACCTCTGTCGCATTTTTCTAGACGAGCTAAATCTGTTTTATTAACGAAATAAATTTTATAGAAACATTAAAAACACAAAATTTTTTGATGAATAATTTGAAAACATTGAAGAATGCCACAATATAAAATATAAAAATAGTTTTATATATATATATATATATATAAAACTGGCTAGCTGATAAATATTAACGTTTTGTTGTTCTAAGGAAAGAGGTCACAGATGAATCGTTGGTTCTTATAGAGCAGAAATAGTGATACTGATACACACTTCTACCAACTAACTAGTGAGATGTCTGCATAACGAAAGGGAAGCTAGATGACTGCTAATACTACAAAACTGGCACCTTTGTGATGAATGCTGTTTAGTATAGGGAAGAACTAGTGATCCTGATATACAGCGCTAGAAGCTGACTAGTGAGATGTCTACAAAAGGAAAGGAATGCAAGATGAGTGCCAATACTACCAAACAGGCGCGGTTTGTGATGAATGTTTAGTATAGAGCAGAAATAGTGATCCTGATATGCAGCGCTAGCAACTGACTAGTGAGATGTCTACAAAAGGAAAGGAATGCAAGATGAGTGCCAATACTACCAAACAGGCGCGTTTGTGATGAATGTTTAGTATAGAGCAGAAATAATGATTAATATATACAGCTCTAGAAGCTGACTAGTGAGATGTCTACAAAAGGAAAGGAATGCAAGATGAGTGCTAATACTACCAAACAGGCGCGTTTGTCATGAATGTTTAGTATAGAGCAGAAATAGTGATCCTGATATGCAGCGCTAGCAACTGACTAGTGAGATGTCTACAAAAGGAAAGGAATGCAAGATGAGTGCCAATACTACCAAACAGGCGCGTTTGTGATGAATGTTTAGTATAGAGCAGAAATAGTGATCCTGATATGCAGCGCTAGCAACTGACTAGTGAGATGTCTACAAAAGGAAAGGAATGCAAGATGAGTGCCAATACTACCAAACAGGCGCGTTTGTGATGAATGTTTAGTATAGAGCAGAAATAGTGATCCTGATATGCAGCGCTAGCAACTGACTAGTGAGATGTCTACAAAAGGAAAGGAATGCAAGATGAGTGCCAATACTACCAAACAGGCGCGTTTGTGATGAATGTTTAGTATAGAGCAGAAATAGTGATCCTGATATGCAGCGCTAGCAACTGACTAGTGAGATGTCTACAAAAGGAAAGGAATGCAAGATGAGTGCCAATACTACCAAACAGGCGCGTTTGTGATGAATGTTTAGTATAGAGCAGAAATAGTGATCCTGATATACAGCGCTAGCAACTGACTAGTGAGACGTCTACATAAGGAAAGGAATGCAAGATGAGTGCCAATACTACCAAACAGGCGCGTTTGTGATGAATGTTTAGTATAGAGCAGAAATAATGATTAATATATACAGCTCTAGAAGCTGACTAGTGAGATGTCTACAAAAGGAAAGGAATGCAAGATGAGTGCTAATACTACCAAACAGGCGCGTTTGTGATGAATGTTTAGTATAGAGCAGAAATAGTGATCCTGATATACAGCGCTAGCAACTGACTAGTGAGACGTCTACATAAAATATTGCCTCTGGCACTTACTGCAGCCATTAAAGTATTCTTGATGGGGATCATAGACGTACCGAAGGTCAACGTAGCACGCCGAGCCCAAGACGCTATTGACTCAGTCACTTAGTCAATATTGAATTATTAAAAGGAAACCTCGTAACGGAAATTATACTCGGGACTTGTCGCGTTTGTCATTCCTTACTTAGCCACAGAGTTTGAACGACAAATACATTTTTGATCCAGTTGGAAGTACTGATAAATATAACTGGAGTAAATTAAACCCTTTAAAAAAATTTTTTACTTTACTTTTTAATGAAGTATTACTAATATTAAAACCATTCATAGATACATTATTAAAACTAATATTTATTATAATAGTACTGATAAAATAACATGTTTGCCACGCACCAATAAAACTATTATATGCTTTTGGCACAATATTTAACATGAGTAAATTTCTATCAGATATGTGAAACAATACTAAAATTGTCATAATTGTAATTTATTAATTACTGAATATTAAATAAATCAAAATGTTTTAAATATCAAGCGTGACCAAAAAACTGTAACGGAGAGTTAAAATTACAAAATAACAGCTGCAATTTATCTCTCCCAAGTGAGGATCCTTTTTTTAATCCTTTCTTAACAAACATTTAGCATTCATTTTTGGATTGCACTCAATACATACAATTTATTTCTACACCGCATATTTCAATCAGTTATACTTACCGTTCCAAATGAATCTTTGATTTGTTATAAATCTTATGAACAATATAGTACAGCTCAATGAAAGTAAACAATTAATAAACAGATTTCAACTACTGTTTCGCACAGGCATAGGAATTTCATTTTTATACGAATGAGTTCAGTTTAATTCCATTTTAATTTCCACTCAGAGTAGCGTCTGAAATATGACACTATCATAGACTTGACTCATGGAATCTGGAAACACAATATTCGCATTGAATCAATCCTTACCACGCTTCCTACGTTATATATTCACTGTCATATTATTGTCATAATCTCCTTCTACTCTACTTCTATTAAATAATATAGGATAAAGTATTTTAACGATTAAGAATCTTTAATTTTACTTGTCATGCGCTGTGTCAATGATTTTTTTGGACTTACGCATGCTGTTCAAGTTGGGAAATATCTGGCTACCCATAATCTTAGAAATTAAAATTTCTTAACGTTTTTATCTAAAAACACATTTTTAGTCTAACACAAGCTTACGTACGCAATTTAATGTCAAAATAGTGAAAAATACAATAAAGCAATTTCAAAATTGACGTTCAAAAGTTATTATACCGAATTTTGGTTTTATTTCCAAATAGAATTGAAAACGTCGCAAGGAATATATAGATAATCAGACTTTTATGTGTAATTCATACATATCTCAAAAGAGACTTTTCATTTTGGAACATTTTTTGGTAATCAAAATTTTTAAAATTCAATGTCTCATGAGTCAATCTAAAGAAACCGTGTTTTGGTTTTAAAATTGATTTTATTGAAAATCCCTCTATGTTATGATTGTGTTTTTATAAATTTATTGAATATTAAATCGTAAAATATCAGATATAAGACATCAGATTAAATATTCTCTCTTTATAAACAAATATCTCAACAGTGCAGTTGAAGCCATAAAAACCTGAACGATAGAATTCCTTCCAGAATTTTCAGCGAAATATATTTTGTACTTGTACGTTCTGCCAGTTGTGAGGCACTATTTAATGGTGACTACTTCTAATGGCGTGCTATGGATGCATTTTTGCATGGGGAAAAACTTTCGTTTTTCGTCACGGAACGTCACGCATCACGCATGTTCTTTCTGTAGCCGCTAGGAGAGGGGATATTGCGGCCACTTTGACGTTAGTGCGTTTCTCCGTTCAGTGGCTATCTAGGCCTAGGCCTGTTATTTGATTCACAGACAGTTAATAATTGTTTATTTCTTTTTCAGCTAATAATAATAATATTTTTTCTAGAGACACCTATAATTCTAAACAGAAATTGTTCTTGGTATTTAAGAAAAAAAAAAAAAAAAAAACTGAGGTAGAAGGATTCTTCAGAAATTAAATGTGTAGAATTAGTGTCGATAGCCTACCTCTTTGTATTTAACAAAGACAAGTGCAACTAATCTTACTTGATAATGAAAATAACACTTAAAATAAAGTATTTCCATGTTGGGTTTTACAAAATTAATTATATTCTTAAATTTATTAAATTCGATTAGTTTCAGTAGGTTATAAAATTAAAAATATTTAAAATGCTGAAAGTTATAGTAAGACAAAACACACAATTTTAAACACAAATTGTTCTTGGAAAAATGTATATTTATTGAGATACAGGGTTGCGCATTACTATATTCTTCGGGTTAACTCAAACATCCTAAATCACGTACAAATAAAAAGGGTATGTTTGAAAGTGTGAATAGATATAACTAATAGCTTAGGTGATAATATGTTGTATCATAAATGACTAGAAATAGAATTCAATGATAATTGTAACATATGAAATGTAAAATAATATGTATAGCATTAATAGAAAATATAAACTTTTTATTTTAAAAGATTTAGCGTCTAATATTATTTTAAAGTATAATAGTCAGCAAATGTACTTTTTTTAAGATACACAGTATATTCACAGTCTGTTATAAAATGTAGTCACTTCTTTTGTTTGGTCAAACTTGTGACTGCCTTATATTTTTTATAACGTTATTCAACTGTATCTCAGCTTACATTTCATATTTCTATCTACAACTCTTTAAGATTTAAAAAGATACGACATATGTGAGTGTTTATCTAGATCCTAAGAAGATATTCAACGTGTGTGAGACTTTTTACACAAAAAGACACAATGCTTATAATAAAGATGCATAAATAGTACAATATACTCATAGTATATTCGCATCGAATCCATGCAGAAAGTGGATTTATGTACCCTAGCACTCGCCACACATAGGTGAACCAACAAACGTGTTGTAATTTGGATTTTTGACAACCGAGCTGGAAAATTAAGAACAGAGGAAAACACACAAGTTAAAAATTAATGTTGATAGCTAAGGTGGAGAGGTTGGTTCCTCTTTGAGGCCGAACTTAACGTCCAGACCTGCTGAGAAATATTTAATTACGGTACTTTTACAACAGAACTGGCGGTAAAAGTTGTGCTCACGCAATCGATCCAAGTGACACGCGACCTTATCGACCTACTAAAATTGTTATTTCGGCTACTCTGAAATGTTTTTAATGAGTCTACTTACAATTTAGTCTACATAAACAGATTAATTACCAAACTCTGTGTAGCCATTCAAATCGATTAATGTTTGGTGGTTCTAAATTCTAAAAACTACACATGGGGATATGCAAATATTGATTTATTAACCCATTGCGTACTAGCGTATCACGCTTCTTGACAAAGGCGTTCCTCATAGCGTACATGAGATTTTGGCACTACAAGGACAACACATTAAATACGTAACTATGTATTGCTCTGTAGCAAAATTGAATAGATAGCAGACCATCGCTGTGTAAAAAAAAACATAAAATGGATAGTTGACTGTTACTTTATAACATGACATACAACAGCTAGTTAACTGTCACTGCATAACAAAACATATATTGGATAGTTGACTATCACTTTATAACATAATATACAACAGCTAGTTAACTGTCACTGCATAACAAAACATAGATTGGATAGTTGACTATCACTTTATAAAATAATATACAACAGCTAGTTAACTGTCACTGCATAACAAAACATAGAATGGGATAGTTGACTATCACTTTATAACATGACATACAACAGCTAGTTAACTGTCACTGCATAACAAAACATAGATTGGATAGTTGACTATGGTTATATAAGAAAACAGGATGGATAGTGGACTATGGTTCTATCAGAAAACAGGATGGATAGTTGACTATGGTTCTATCAGAAAACATAGAATGGGTAGTTGATTATCGCTACATAACAAAACAGCTTAGCTAGCTGGACTATGACTCTTTAAAATACATGAAATGGATTGTCACTGTATAACAAAATATGGCACAGGTAGCTTGATTATGGCTCTACGATAAAACATGGAATGGGTACCGCTACATAACTCCTTAAGTGCTAAAGTCTCACGCTACTTGAAACCATCTTGCTCATAAAATTGTTGTTCATAGTCTACACAACACTCTGGCATTGTAAGGGTTGAATTTTTTTCAGCGTCTCTAAAACATTGGTACTTTCATAATTGGTGGAGCTATAACCTCATTAAAATTTAAACTAATGAAATGTAGGTAAATATTATTTTGTCAGAAACGGCTGTAAAAAGTATGTCGCTCAACAAATATATTGCAAAATTCAAGGTTCTTTTTTCATTCCCATGTTTTCGTTTGTAGGATACCTAGCAGAATTTTCGGTTCAAATATCGCATTATATTATTAATAATAAACTTTAACTAAACGTGAAAAATGTGAGTTATTGAAATTAATAGCTGGTTATCCTATAACCAAATTTTCAGTCACATTTCACTTTATTTCTCATACGAAAATGATGTTCCATGCACACCATAGAACAGGTTCTTTTAAGTGACGAAATATCATTTCTTGATCTTTTACACGTTTTACAACCATCAAACTTAGGCGACGAAATATTATGAATTAATTTCTTATTTTCAGGCAAATACTTGAATGTAAAATTGAATAACAGTGTTAAAACTGAAGTAAGTGTGTATCGTCCTAAGGAATACAAAGACTGACAAATTTTATGACGGCTTTACTGTTTTGTCACACCTTGTATGAAACGTATTTTGTCACTAAAAGAATATAGAAATGACGAAATTTGAATAAAATTTATCCGTGGTTTTTTAAAGTGAGAAACTCGATTTTGGTCAAATAAAAATGTTAAATCTATTGTATCTCGATAATGGTGCGTTGTAGCTAAATTTCACAAGTTTTAAATTTTTCTTAACTCTCTTAAAGTGCAAGAGTTCGCAATTAATAAATTTAGGAAATTCCCCAAAACCTCCCAAATGTTAGAAGTATTGTCTGCTTATTAGTAATTCTTTATTAAGTAATTCATCTCTCTTATAGAAGTTCAATTTTTATTTAAAGGTTTACTGTACATTTTTATAGCGACGTTTTGTTGAGAGAAGAACCTTAAAATCAAGAATGGGCCTGATTTTTAAAGAAAACATCCTTATCAAAAGAAATGTGGGCAGCGTTTATATAATTTATACATTAATTTTTATTTCAATATGTAATTTATTCTTATTTATATAAGGCATTTCATGAAATCTAATCTTACATTCACTCCAATCGACTTCCTTCTATTCCATCCTTCCAGAATGGATATTCTTAAACTTTCATTCGTGTTTTGTTCCAGCAGTACCACTCAGGTTTTTTAAATCAGTGTCTTTCTTCTAAAGCTAGTATAGAACTCCAATTCCTGACATAACAGCTAAACGTCATCAACATTGTACCAGCCTCTTTCCTATTGGTTTTGGTTACTTAATTTAAACTTAATTACCAACACTCCAATAAAAATTCAATTTGATTTCTGTGGCCTTTCGTTTTCAATGGTCTGATGATGTTTATTTAAACCTTCAATAGGCCTCACAGGAATAAAATTCAATTATTACTGGAGTGTTCGTTTTTAAATTAAGCAATACATTTCATTTAATTTCAGTTAGAAAAATCATAAATTAATCACAGAATCATTACAATATAGCTTTTTATACTTGAAGAGAATTACTGGTTCATTTTTGCAAATTGTCAATGAATACACGTTATATTATTGCTAGTCAATTCATACATAATGCATGTTATAAATACATGCATACATAATGCATGTTATAAATACATGCATACATAATGCATGTTATAAATACATGCATTATGTATTTCATATGTATTTCATATTTCACAGCCTTATTGATTATTCATACCTCACTTTGTAAGTACGTTTTGTGCAAAAGTAATGTGTAAAGTGTTACTGTTGTATTGTAATTTAATTATTTTAATTTGTGATAATCTCCTTTCTTCTTGATCCCAACCGTATCAAACATGTAACATGTACTGAGTACTGAGTGATGAGTATGTTACGTGGTCTAATGTGGGATAATCAATGGGCAGAGGATTGTTACGTGGGGAAGACTCAATCCAACCGCAACAACACGCCCACGCACTGTCCATCCCTGATAGTTTTTACAAATCACCATACAGACCAATTCACCATTCATTCATTCGTGATGGTTCTTATTTCACATGAAAGATGATATATTAATCACATTGTTATGAAGACGAAAGATAGGAATTTTTTAAGGTAAAAAACTCGATAGATAAATGCCGTTTGACTCAATGACGTATCATTTTAGACTATCATTATTCTAAATGAGGTTTTTAGCTTCTATGAAAAGGTTTTTGGTGGGCTGTACAGATATATATGTAAACTCTATAAGCTTCAGATGGATATTTTTTTAAAGATCGTACAAGGTATATTTTGTTCATACAATTGTTTCTTCTGCAGTACGGGTTTGAAAATGATACCCCTCTCGTAATTTCATCACTTGAGTCGTAAACGACTGCTAGAGTTGCACTCATAGCTGAAGGTCGAGGGGTCAGATCCAGCCATAAGAACAATTAATCCATCTTATTACCTCGTCTAAATGACCAGTAATAGCTAAGATGTAAGGTTAACCAAACCAAAAGTAAGAGGGAAATGAACAAGGAATGAAATCGGTGAATATTGCATTGAACAATTTATTCAACATAAAATTATTTTACAGTAAAAATAGTTTAGTATAATGTATTTAAAACGGTCTTAAATTAAGTTTTGTACTGCTAAACCAATACACTTAGCCATAAAACATTGTATGGAATATCCCATATGAATTTGCTCTATAACAAATCTGCTCTGTAACAAAAGCCCTATAACCGTGGGACATGCATCTGTAGAAATATGACAGGACTGAACGCTCCGGAACGGCAATCTCTTCGATCCAATCAGGGCGGCCTCACATCACTAAAGGTGCAGCTAAACCTTGCATGATAGGGAAATATTTGGGATAAAAAAGTTAGCTCTACTCTCTCCTCAAAAGCTTCTGTTGATGGAACTCTTCCTATCTCCAAATGAGATCTTAGTTGCTTAACGAAGAATGTTTGTCACTACTAAAACTTTCATACGAAACGTAACTTTGACTTTAAAGTTAACTTGTTTACTAATAATCAGATATTTATATTACTTAAAGGATTCTTTAATGTTCTTATTTATTTTGTTAACATTTCCTCACCCTATAAATTAATAATTTTTCAATGCTTATTTATTTATGAATATTTTAGTTTGAATATTCCAACTGTCCTTCATTTAATTTTAGAAAAAAAATCTTTCCTTGTTTTACTTGAGATGTTCGAAAATTAATGAACAAATTTCTTCACACAAAATTCTTCCAACTTATCTAAAGATAGCTGCACAGGATTTTTCCGGACATTTGCCATCGTTAAGTGATACAAAATATCAGTAACACTACGTTTCGAGATCTGCAATCTGATCTCTTCTTCAGGCAAATAACTAACTTAACACATAATTATTAGAGTTTTAATAATTGATGTTGTGTTTAGTTTTTTATTAAGTGCATGTTTTAGAGTTAGTGAAGTTGACACACAACATGGTGGTTGTGATTCCTGACTTACGCGTCTCACAACGCTCTGGTATGATTTGTTTATTTATCCTAGTTCGTAATTATGAGTTAGGTTAGTTATTTACCTACAACGCTCTGGTATGATTTGTTTATTTATCCTAGTTCGTAATTATGAGTTAGGTTAGTTATTTACCTGACGAAGAGATCAGATTTTTGAGATTGGAGATCTCGAAACGTAGTGTTACTGATTTTTTTTTGTATCACTGAACGATAGCAAATGTCCGGAAAATCCTGCTTCCTTCATAATCCTTCCATCGTAAAAAACAAACTTCAAACAAAAAATAACAGCACGGTTTCAAAAGAGATCCTTTGTCAGCCAAAAACTTGCTACTGTTTTTAGCAATAGCTGGTTTTGTGGCTAAGCGGCGAGTGATTGGTTGGTTGAACTTGACTTTTATAAAGTCTTTATAAAAGTCCCTCATCCATTTTTAGACAAATTTCCAGCGTTTGGATTTTGTCATTGGCTTTTCGCTGAATTAAATCCTACCTTTTAGAAAGTATATTTAGAATACGTGAGAGTTGTGTCTGTAAATTGAGAACTGCTAGGGTATTCTGAGTATGCTGGCTGGTATTGCGGATATTCTGCTATTGATCCTACTGTGAGGCAGCTGTAGTCAGTATATCTTCTTTATCACACGTCATAACTAAGTTTATCTAAAAGGTGTTAATCGCTCTAAGCCGTAAACAAATCCCGTAAAAAGCCGTAACAATCTTGCGATAACCGTTGTACCCGCTACACTACGCAATTGGCATTGGTTTAAAGTTTAACTAAAAGAGTGGATAGTTGTTAAGTACGTTCTAAGATAATCTGCCACCCATGAGAGGAGGCCAGGAGTCTGAAATGAATACATTCCAAAAGACCTTTTTATAATGGATAGGATTCATTCTACCCACCCCATTTTAAAAGTAGTTGCATTACGCAAAAGTATTGAGCCACTATGGTGCTTGTTTGTTAAATATGAAATCCCTACTTCTGTCGTCATGGGCAAGACAACCTATGATGAAAATGTAGGAATTCATGATATCAATGGATATGTCAATCTGAAATACGTTTTCGTAAGGTATATTCTGGAAAAAAGGTTATAACAAGCAAGTCGATCTAAAACAGCCTTATATCAACTAGATAATGTCCCATTCTTATAAAAAGGATATTGCCTTTACGAGATGGTGAGTGAGATGTTTGGGCCAATAACAGCAGTAGCCTAACCAACCCAAAATCAAAGATCAAATATGCTGCGGTAAAAGTGGTCAAGGTCATACTGGCTCAAACAGGTGTAGCTATGGTAAGAAGGGTTGATTCAATTTGAATGTTGAATTTTACTCCAGTTTCACTTCCTTTTATTGCAGTGTCTGGTATCTGACGCTGTCTCAGACTTGATTTCTTGGCTCTGGAGTCATGTTAGTCTGGAGAGATCCAAAGAATGTCCTCGAAAATATGATAGGTGACGCTGGCATTAGCCCAACTATTTGTAAACATTTTTAACGGAGTAATTTTGACGCGGAAGATTCAATTGGGGCGTAGATGAAACCAAAAAACGGTAAGGAAGACCTAACCGGCTGGTGGTGCGGATGACGTTGATTCTCGGTCTATTGGCCTCTAGAGGAAAATTCTGTAGTATTAGTATGAACTACTCGATGGCTGTACAAAATCCACCCCACAACAACGTTCTTATAGCGTTTACTGTTTTTAAATTCAAATAACTCCATGGTCTGTGGTATAAGGTTAAACCACAAGGTTTTTATTCAGTTATTAACGTTTTTTTAATTAGTTCCATAACGCAAAGTGATGTGGGATAGAGGGACAATCTAAAGAAAAGGTTCAAGGTTTACCGAGGGTTCACGGTGGCAGACCACTCACCATCACGGCTTTACGTGCCGTGTGGACACGGTATTACAAAAGGGATCAATACGCTCTGTGACAAAGTTTTTGTGAAAGTTTAAAATATTCAAAATATTGTCGAAATAACTGTTGGAGATATATCAGCGCGATTAGAGGCTGCAATGTCTGGATGGGTTAACGCGCTGGATAACAGGGTTAAAACACGTTTTGGTTACATTGGATCTACCCCTTCCTCTCCCTCTCTTTCTCTCTCCGTGACCCCGACCTCCTCTCCCCCAACCTATCTCAGCCCACCACCCCGTGACTGGGCCATCGATCGGAGCTCTGCGCTGCGCTGGCATTGTGGCCTCTGCGTACCTACGCTACCCTACCCTACCCGACCCTTCCCAACTCCACCCCGTAACGTAGTACTAGCTCGACCTGCTTAACTATGCACCAATCCCCACAATTCCGACGCTTTATCAATCAACAAACATCGATATTTACGGCGACACTTGTCAATTTCAGTTCCGTAACACGTTTACGGAGTAGTGAGTTATTTGTGCTCTTTCTGTATGGATTGTAAGAGGTTTAAACAATAAACGTGCCGAATCAATTTGTAAAAGTATTTTTCTAAAATTTGATCAAATTTAGCGGAAGGTTTGTTTTGTATTCACTTCAATTTACAATTCTCATCCTCAGCACAGACGGATTTAGGAACCTGTATGGCAATGACGTGTCAAGAACAGTAACTTGATTAAAGTTACGTATTGTTATCAATCCTAACGAAGTTAACTTCTTGATTGTTCTAAGTACAACATTGTATTATATCAACTGATTATTTCTTCACGTACTCGTGTTTTAGTAACATTGCACTAAGACGTTTAAAAAATAAAGAGTTTTCTTTTAAAACACAAAATTCAAATGAGTCTGCGTACAATTTCTCTTTGACTAGTTTTCTGAGGTATCGCTGTAGCTGTCATTAGTTTAACGGTTGAAAGCGCTTAGTTTAAACCGCACTAAGTACATCGCGGTAATTGCGGTTGGCAGTTTTCAAGCGCTTTGTGCACTTTTAGTGTACGATCCAGTATAAAACACTTGCACAGAACCGTAATACACATTGTAGGGACTATTAATATCAAAGTAAGAGTGTATTTTTTCAAACCTCAACATTAAACGTTTAAACTTATTATTTAAAGAGTTCAACGTTACATTAATCAGAAAGAGTATCCTGTCTATTTATAAAAAGGCACTGTGAAAGCGCATTTAGTACTCTATTGTAAATTTAAAATACAATTCAAAGTTGGATAACACTACTTCTACGTCTACACTACGTCTTTCCCCAAGGACAAACTCTTAAATTACTTATGTCCCTCTGAAATAGTGTTTTTCCTGGTCTGTTTTTCAACAGAAGATTGGGTTTCAGAGCTCAATAATAAAAATAACCTAAAATAAAGAAATAAACAAAGTTAGCCCTACCAGTGTGCGCGGGCGTGTGCGTTCGTGCGTGTGTGTATGTGTGTGTCCGTGTGGGTGTGGGTATGTGTGTATCTATTGAGCAGGAGTTGAAATCAAATACCTTTTCTTGTGTTACAAATCTGGGAATTATTTGAAAATGTTGATAAATATTTTTTTTCAAATGAAAGTTTATGTAACTAAATAACTTAACGATAGGATGACATTAATGTTAATTTAGACATGAAGGGGTATATAATATTATACCCTGGAAGAGTAAACAGCATCCGTATTCTAGATTTACATACTTTGCATGAAAATGGTCTACATAAGGGACTTTATGAAACCTCCAGCATAGAGATGCAGGTTTTCAAATTTTTTATGACGTGAGTTAGTAAGTTAGAGCTTAAGCCAAGCAACGACTCCGAACGGTTATACGTCCTAGTGTCTCGTTACCATTTAGGACAAGAAGCTGACAGCGCGTATGGCAGAGTATTCAGTATCATAAGGAAACAGATCACTTCCTGCCAACATCTTTAGAACAGGTTCTCCGGAGGCCAGGAATGAGGCACGCGCTGATCCAGTCTCTGATAGTCGAGCCAGTGAAGTAGAGGGTTGCTAGGGAGACGTCCCTCCTAGTGGTGGCTGGCGCTGATCCAGTCTCTGATAGTCGAGCCAGTGAAGTCTAGGGTTGCTAGGGACAGACGTCCCTCCTAGTGGTAGCTGGCGCTGATTCAGTCTCTGATAGTCGAGCCAGTGAAGTCTAGGGTTGCTAGACAGACGTCCCTCCTAGTGGTAGCTGGCGCTGATTCAGTCTCTGATAGTCGAGCCAGTGAAGTCTAGGGTTGCTAGAGAGACGTCCCTCCTAGTGGTGGCTGGCGCTGATCCAGTCTCTGATAGTGGAGCCAGTGAAGTCTAGGGTTGCTAGGGAGACGTCCCTCCTAGTGGTAGCTGGCGCTGATTCCAGTCTCTGATAGTCGAGCCAGTGAAGTCTAGGGTTGATAGGGAGACGTCCCTCCTAGTGCTGGCTGGCGCTGATTCAGTCTCTGATAGTCGAGCCAGTGTAGTCTAGGGTTGCTAGGGAGACGTTCCTCCTAGTGGTGGCTGGCGCTGATTCAGTCTCTGATAGTCGAGCCAGTGAAGTCTAGGGTTGATAGGGAGACGTCCCTCCTAGTGGCTGGCTGGTGCTGATTCAGTCTCTGATAGTCGAGCCAGTGAAGTCTAGGGTTGCTAGACAGACGTCCCTCCTAGTGGTAGCTGGCGCTGATCCAGTCTCTGATAGTTGAGCCAGTGAAGTCTAGGGTTGCTAGAGAGACGTCCCTCCTAGTGGTAGCTGGCGCTGATCCAGTCTCTGATAGTCGAGCCAGTAAAGTCTAGGGTTGCTAGGGAGACGTCCCTCCTAGTGGTGGCTGGCGCTGATTCAGTCTCTGATAGTCGAGCCAGTGAAGTCTAGGGTTGCTAGAGAGACGTCCCTCCTAGTGGTAGCTGGCGCTGATCCAGTCTCTGATAGTCGAGCCAGTGAAGTCTAGGGTTGCTAGAGAGACGTCCCTCCTAGTGGTGGCTGGCGCTGATCCAGTCTCTGATAGTCGAGCCAGTGAAGTCTAGGGTTGCTAGGGAGACGTCCCTCCTAGTGGTTGCTGGCGCTGATTCAGTCTCTCATAGTCGAGCCAGTGAAGTCTAGGGTTGCTAGGGAGACGTCCTTCCTAGTGGTAGCTGGAGGCATTCCAGGCAACCTGCTCGCTTTCGAAAGGAGGTGGGTATAGGAGATTAATGAAATTATGAAGTTGTAACACTCACTGAGGCTCCAGTACGGACCATGAAGGACTGGTAGGAACCAAATGAAATAAAATCAAAATAATCTTTATTCATTCATTTGCACATTTTGTACATCGAATAGTGTCAATTTAATGAAAAAAGTAGTCAAATTACAATATACAATAGTAATGGAAAGTTTATAATTTAATTTTTAACTGATACCTAACAAGTATTAAACAGTATGCACTTACTATTACAAAATTTAATGTTAAGGTCCTAAGGGAAAGTGCTCAAATTCTTTTAAAGAATACAAAGTTAATCCTACTAAAAATCCTTTTAACTATTCTTTAAAACAAGTAAATTTACCCTCACTTTTTATATAATCAGGAATTTTTCTCAAAAATTTATTTCCTACATATAATGTATTTTTTATATAACTCCAAACGAAGACAAGGGAACACAAATTCATTTTTATATCTGGTGCAGTATTGACCTTACTGCTACTGATGGATGTTTGGTGTTTAACATACATGATGGCTTCGAAAATATAAAGCCCGTATATAGTTAATATATTTAATTCTTTAAAACGTTCTATTACAGATAAAAAATTAATGGTTCTGACAGCTTATTTTTGAACTTTTAGTATTGCATTTAGATTTTATTTTTTAGTACCCCGTATATACATAGTTCAATGAGTGGAGTAATTGGTTGTTTATTTTGTTTTGTTTTAAAACTTGGGCACTTTGGTTTTATCCGTTTTTAGATACAAATTGTGACAGTTGTAAATTATCCAATTCAATATATGATTTAATTTCTACTTGTTCTTTTGTTTGTTGTTTTTTTGAACGATGGCTGCGACAGGACAAATGTCGGATGTCCAGGCTGATCGGAGAGATCTGGTGGAACGGAAACACAGGTTTCAAGATGGGTAGCTTATCTGTTCAAGAAGGGTAGCTTATATGTTCAAGAAGGGTAGCTTATATGTTAAAGACGGGTAGTTTATATGTTCAAGATGGGTAGCTTATCTGTTCAAGAAGGGTAGCTTATATGTTCAAGATGGGTAGTTTATATGTTCAAGATGGGTAGCTTATATGTTCAAGAAGGGTAGCTTATATGTTCAAGACGGGTAGTTTATATGTTCAAGATGGGTAGCTTATCTGTTCAAGATGGGTAGCTTATCTGTTCAAGATGGTTAGCTTATCTCTTGAAGATGGGTAGCTTATCTCTTCAAGAAGGGTAGCTTGTATGTTCAAGATGGGAAAGTTTGAAAGCTCTGAGTGTCCCTATGGGGACGGGAAGTACGGCGGCGCCAACAGGACGTCCTGTTTCGCAGACGGTGGGAAAAGAAAGAAGGGTAATTGATAGGCCATAGGCCAACTCTCACACCAATGTTCGGAAAATAGTCTCTGATACAAGCTTGGAGTAGTGTTTTCAGAATATATAGAGTCGAAACCGAAACCTTAACCGAAAAATTAGAATAAGACAGGTAAAAAGCCTAGGTGTTGGTGAACCGATGGACTGATACTCTAGGAGCATTCTGCCTACTTAAGTAAGTACCCTCTTGAAGTAATCAAAAACAGTTCCGAGAGAATAATGCCCAGAGGGGGTTTTAGTGGGTCCCTCTCACCAGCGGAATATGCTGACGGTGCATTAAAATTTTACCCATCGTCACAGAAAATAGGTCTTAAGCTTTAAGAGACCTTCAACACTCCGATCATTACTCTCCACCTTGAATTAAACCTATAGAACTAAAATTATCTCATTAATCCAGCACGTCGATACTTATAGTGAGCAACGTATCCTGGAAATCTATAAAGCATGAAAAACCCGTGTTTTCTATACTCAGTTTAGGTTCTACCAGCAGAAATAAACTAGCAAGGAGTGAACTATACTTGGAACATCTCGTGGTTTACATTATGACTGAGCGAAATGTATGGTAGGGACAAAGCTAAGCCGCAGGTTAGATCAGTGACACAGAGAATTAGAGAGAATTGCGTACAAAAGTGTAAGTTCACAGTTAAAGCTTAATTACGTTGTTATGATGATGCCGAGTTGCTTCCCAACGGGCATTCGTTATATCGCTGTGACTGTGATATGGCATGGAACCTCACAGACTACACGACCTTTCTAAAAAACTTTCCACAACTATAGTGTGTGCCGGTATTAAATAATAAACAGCGTAGCTGTACGTTTTATGTAGAAGGGTCCCGTAGGATAATATAAAGTTTTAGTTTGTTTAACAATGCTAGATTTGAAACTATTTATTTTTATACATTTAACTATCGCGCACGCTTTACATCGTTAGTTATCACGACGAATAGCCAAAACTCGGAATTCCGATAACTAGGACATTATCTCTTCTTCAGTTGCAGTAAAGTAATGTAAAAATCTCAGAACACCTCGAATCCAGAAGGTGTGGTGTACGTTAGAAATAAAATATTCTTTGTTTCTTTAATTTAACTGTATTCAATTTCGAAACTTGAACAAGATAAAGAGCTTCATTTCCGGAGAGTTAGATGTTTTGTAATAATACTACCAATAAAGGCTTAAACTACCAGCTTAAATAATGATATATTTACTTTTTTCGTGTTATACATGCTAAACTGAAAATATTGACCATCAGCTTATTGTTTGTACAATTTGAATATTTAATGTTGAATAATGTTTGATTTGTTTCCCTTTTAAAGGAACAAACGAAATGGAAAAATGTTGATTGCCAGAACTGCAGAAAGAGCAAAACAAATTTACTCAAAATGCCATAAAATCATGCTTAAGATCAATGTGTGGATTTACTATTCTTGAAAATTAGTGAAATATATTTACTACAAGTTCATGTTTTATAACAAATTCAGTACGTATAAAACTAATTTTAAAAAGCTTTGGATCCCTGTATTTGTGCCATGGATATGGTTTAACTACGTTGTGGATACATAGCAGGTGAAAGCATTGTAAGCATGCATTACATCAAGTGATACATTATAGTACCTGACTACTGATGTACTGTAGTACGGATATGAGTCATACTGAACAAATGGTTATTGTAATGTATCGAGGTGTACATTTGTTTCGGACATCAACG
Source organism: Homalodisca vitripennis (assembly GCF_021130785.1). Taxonomy (NCBI): domain Eukaryota; kingdom Metazoa; phylum Arthropoda; class Insecta; order Hemiptera; family Cicadellidae; genus Homalodisca; species Homalodisca vitripennis. Next base: position 20,452,895 of record NC_060215.1, read on the forward strand.
CAGTTGTTTAAAGGACATAGCATGTCTCTTGGCTGCCGGTATCTGAATGTAACCTTTTTGTTCTATTAGGACAAGAAGCTTATAAATTGTACTTAGTCCTGTAAGAACCTTAGCACTGCTTCCGGAGTGACAGGATACTCAGGATGGGTAATGTTAGGGGGGAGGAGCCGTCTCCTATCGTGATCTATGAGGAAGAAGGAAGAATTAGGGCTCTAATCTCAAAGTCATGTCTCCCCGGAAGAAAGAGAGGCCAACTCTGAACCAGCCTCTCCAGTCAAAGCAGGCAGGGGGTGGCACACCCTTGTTGAGGCTAGCAAGAACCTCTGATAGTTAGGGAACAAACCCCACCAAACTCCAACAATCATCTCCCGCAGTAGACCTATCGAATTGCCCTTGCACCCCAGAATCACGACATTTGCGGTTAGTGATGTGCTGCTCCTGGGCATCCATAGGGTTGCCCAGATTTAAGTGACACATCAGTTTTTGTTGTGCCCAGTTGTAGGTTCCACTGGAAGGTATAAACCAGCCAGAAGTTATCACTGCTGGGTTGGATGTGACCTTACGCGAAATGTTACCTGCCTTCCAGTAAAGACACGCCTTTTTCTTACAATATGGTCGCCGGTAAACTGGACAGCTTTGGTCTACTGATCAGCTATTGAACGTTGGAGTATCCTACAATATACTAACAGCTAGATTTGTGATACCGTTTGCTTCTTCCTACTATGCAGTCAACAGCGCCTCGGCGAGAATACAACGGTAATAAATTTCTCTCTTGGAGCATCTGAAGCTCTTTCGGGCAGTTCTTAGGTTTATTAAGTCACAATTCCTTGACGTACTTTGAGCCGTGTACACAACACACGAGATTCAGGTTAAAGTGAAGCCCTGAAGGGAGTTATGCAAATCTGTTCGGTGTATTCGCTATTCCACTATGAGAATGACAGGACTGGTTTGACCGAGGTCCAATACCAACGAGATTCAAATCAAACAGAGGCAAATCTCCAAATATGTCCATAATTAGGCTGACGAGACAATTCTGGGCAATTCATTTCGACAGATAATCTATATGTTTAAGAAAAAGTAAAATTTAATAAATTCACGAAATGAACATCTTCTCAGGAGATGTCGAAAAATTAGATTTACTTGCTGGTTCTCAATAACTTATCATCTCCAGTTTGAATATAAGTATAAAATTACTTATATAAAAAGTGCTTATATAACTTTTGAATGTGATTTTGTAAATATATGATTGTTTGCATATTTCATTCATATTCAGTATTATTTGAGAAAAATCGCAGTTTGTGGATAAAAACCCAAAAGGTAACAAATTGCAATAAAAGTATTCGGAAATTTCACAAAAAAAAACCAGTTCTGTAAAGAATCGTGGAGATAAAAAGTCGGAGATAAAGATTTAAAATTTGTTTAGTATATACAATGTACACGAGTTAGCTTCACGGAGTGACATGTTTTCAATGAAATTATAAATTTAATTGAATATAATTTTTAAAAATTACATTATTTAAATCCTTTTGTTACGAAAATTCCATTGTTTGTAAATAAATAAATGTAATTTTCTCCAATTATGAATCATGTACGTAGTGTATAAATGTCATATCCCAATTTCGAACCGTTTTTTTCGGCCTAGTTAGAAAATGTTCCAAAATTCTAAAAAATTAATAAAACAGCTTTTTCCTATTTCCCCGTTTTCAGTTTTGGCATCTTAAAGGTTTGTGATAAAAATCTTCTTTAAAACATTTTAAAAAACGTATTCATTCCAAAAGCCGATAACACTATCTTCAAGAATGCATATCAATGTTTTCAGGAGTGTATTCAGGATGTATGAGTCTTCAAGAAGTCTTCAGGAGTGCAGAAGAGTTGACCGTACGAAAAAATGTTCCCAGACGTCAGAGGTATTTCTACATCGATCACCGCCCAACTCTTCTTGTCAAGTCTTGAGCTGATTTAGAAGTCATTGCAAGTATCTAAATCTATCCTATTTTATTTTAAAATTATGTTAGAACGATCCTCACTATTATAAATAGTTAGGAAACGTTTAAGAAATTATTTTATTGCAGTAAAGGAACAGATGGATTCTAGAATTGCTGTTTCAATTACTGAAACAATGGATCGTTAATGAAACACATACAGTATGAACCGAAAATCAAAAAGAAACACCGTGATCAACAAAGGACCTAGCAGAATTTACAATTTTCTTTAACGTCTGACTGCAAATATTTTGTAGCCTAAGAAGAACTGATTCTTTAAAAAAGTTCAGTTTAACCCCAACTTTTTGTCGAACTCTCACGTTGCTTCCTGTAGTGTTACACCAAACATTAGGATGAGTCAATCACGAATTGACTTCAGTTTAGTGCATAGTGACTTCAAGTTACACTTTTAGTCTCTAGGGCAATGCTCACTAACCTTTCTTTAACTTTGGTAAAGAAAGATGTTTCGCTTTGAACTTTGATTACATTTATGTTACAAACTGATCTCGGCACCGGATGAGAAAAGTTGAAATGAACCATTGTGAGAGGCAAAACTTACTTGAACCTGAGGAATCTCGAGTCATCCCATAGCTGTGCCCACGGCCTGGGAGTGAATGGCCGTCGTTCTATCATCCAACACGAAATACTATTTTACCAACGTCAGAGATGATGAAGGGTTGAAAATACAGTATCCTTGGTATTCTTGTCCATTTCAGAATACTTTAAGAGGGTTATTCGACAGAGTCCTCTTTTCCTAATATGAAATCTTGATAAGGATTGGTGATTGGAGAAACTAAAATTTTAAGGAACAGAATTCCTTTATTCTCATGTTGCAAGTCATTCTTGGAAAACTAAGTATAATTAAAACGCGTTGATACATAATGAACAGTTATAAATTATTTTAAAGTAATTGATATTATCTTTAAAAATAGACCTGAGCAAAAGATTACGACATTCGAAGCTTTAAAAGAGCGAAAGAAATTAATTTAGAAAACATAAATATTTACACGTAAATTTTCAAGAAAAAAGGCTGAAAGAATATAATGTTTTATAATATTCAATATTATTATTAACACGTTAGTAAAACTTATGTCGCATTCTTTTACAAAATTAATATTGCGTAACAACATACAAATTAGCTTAAATAACTAATTGTCCTATTTAAAAATTAATTATTTATTTCATGATTGTATTTAACTAAAATATATACTCAATTTTAAGATAGTTGCAGTGAATGTACAATTTTATAATTTAAGAATGGTAAGAAAAAGTTTATCAATATACAGGCAAGGAAAAATAAATAAATGGTTGAATATGATGACGGTGATTACAATTTTAATTCTACCTTTAAAAATTGTTATATTAAGGGTCTTTTGGCATAAAAACTCTTGAAAACATAAGATACCATTAATCGGTTAAGGATTAAACATATTTATTTTGTCATCACATGCTTGAAAACCTTTCAAGACAAAAGGAATTTTCTATGCAGAAATTAGAAGTAATTCATTAAACAATATTAATTGTTACCATTTTTTATACATTTTACATTGTTATTGTAAAAATATACTAAATGTTTGTAATAGCTACCAAAATTATATTAATAACAATTTGATATTTAATAGGTTTGAGTAAAATTAATTTTACTCTTTGAATGTTCATTTATCAGAAAGAATGAAACAGACAAAATATCGTGTGTCAAAAGCTCAAACTAGTCAATAAAATTGGGAGCCCAAACAAATCCTCTCCTCCACCTTTCCGGGATGCTACCTTCCATTCTGATTCATGAAAAAGGCCCGTCGTCTGAATCGATTAATCAATATTCTCAATTTTCATTTCTTTGCCTGCATTGATTTATACTTAGTAAGATTATATAGCGCACTTAGTAACTTCTACATTATATACAGTAAAATACCATTTATTTATCCTTTTATTTGTTAATATAGAATATAAACCTAATACAAGTATATTTATTTTATCACAACAAAGGCCATAAGAAGGGCTCAGTATATTTATATGCCGCAATCTCAAGCATTCTAAGAAATCTTTGTATATTACCATTAGAAGATTACTTTCGTACTTTTTTATTATTGTTGTGCCTTCAATTTGCAATGTTTCCTTTAACATTGATTTTTCCCCCAAATAGGAAAAAGTGCAAAGACATACATGTATCAATAGCACACTTGAATATTAGCGAAAACTTATTAAACGACTACCTAGTAGTACTTTAATAACTGACTACTTAACGTTCGTTGACAAAATAAGCAGGAATATAGGCAAAACGTAAATCTGGCTTTAGTCTAAAGTGCAGGTTACAAAGCGGCAGGCTACACGTGTCAGACGTAGAACACATCAAGTCATATGGTATAATCAGTGTATGTATAAGTAACGTCTTGAAGTCAACCTCACTCACGGGTTACATAGCGGCAGGCTACACGTGTCAGACGTAGAACACATCAAGTCATATTGTATAATCAGTGTATGTATAAGTAACGTCTTGAAGTCAACCTCACTCACGGGTTACATAGCGGCAGGCTACACGTGTCAGACGTAGAACACATCAAGTCATATTGTATAATCAGTGTATGTATAAGTAACGTCTTGAAGTCAACCTCACTCACGGGTTACATAGCGGCAGGCTACACGTGTCAGACGTAGAACACATCAAGTCATATGGTATAATCAGTGTATGTATAAGTAACGTCTTGAAGTCAACCTCACTCACGGGTTACAGAGCGGCAGGCTACACGTGTCAGACGTAGAACACATCAAGTCATATGGTATAATCAGTGTATGTATAAGTAACGTCTCCAAGTCAACCTCACTCACGGGTTACAGAGCGGCAGGCTACACGTGTCAGACGTAGAACACATCAAGTCATATGGTATAATCAGTGTATGTATAAGTAACGTCTCCAAGTCAACCTCACTCACGGGTTACAGAGCGGCAGGCTACACGTGTCAGACGTAGAGACGTAGAACACATCAAGTCATATGGTATAATCAGTGTATGTATAAGTAACGTCTCCAAGTCAACCTCACTCACGGGTTACAGAGCGGCAGGCTACACGTGTCAGACGTAGAGACGTAGAACACATCAAGTCATATGGTATAATCAGTGTATGTATAAGTAACGTCTCCAAGTCAACCTCACTCACGGGTTACAGAGCGGCAGGCTACACGTGTCAGACGTAGAACACATCAAGTCATATTGTATAATCAGTGTATGTATAAGTAACGTCTTGAAGTCAACCTCACTCACGGGTTACAGAGCGGCAGGCTACACGTGTCAGACGTAGAACACATCAAGTCATATTGTATAATCAGTGTATGTATAAGTAACGTCTTGAAGTCAACCTCACTCACGGGTTACAGAGCGGCAGGCTACACGTGTCAGACGCACTGTGGTGCAGTATTAATCCCCGCATCGACCCCTTCATCTCTAACACATTCTTCCCCTTTCAATAAACCAGAATCTGGTTTAACTTCTTTTACGTAAATAAAAATATTTAAAATGATAAAAATTCTCTTACTTTACAATTTATTCAGAATGATTATTAGCTTACATTTGTGAAAATATAAAAACAGTTGTTTATCCTATATAGTTTCAGATTGTTTTTTTTTTATTTCTGAATAACTTCGGGTTATTGTTTTTCAAGTACTATCCAGACGAATATTCAAGGAATTTAGTTTATTCAAATTATTTCACCTTATATTTCCGGTAGTCCTAGTTGAAGTTCGTAACTCATAAACAGTCTCAGGTAACCCATCTTTTTCACATGTTATATACTTCAGAATTTATAATGTTCGGTTTGAAAACTTAATTTTTGACGATTAAATATGTTTTAAAAACCATTTAGTGAACTTCAGTAAAACTAACTATGTACAGAAATATAGTTGTTTGCCTTATTATGAAACTCGGGGAAGTATGTAAAGTACACTATAACTGTAAAGCAATATAACCACAATTTAAACCAGAACTCTGAGTAATGTTTATTGTTGATGATGGAGACTTTGAGTTGGTAACGACCAAAGAAAGTGAAATGAGTCTTGTGATTATTGTTATGGATAGTTTGCATGAAAAGGAGTCAAAATTAGCTTCAGCTCTATGTTTCGATACCTATATTAGTTTCCACATTAGATTACGACAATGTAATGTGAATAAATTGTAAAGAAGCTGTGACACGCTAGACTTAGTAAACACAAAGAGGAAGTATGGTAGAAGCTAATCATGCTCAGACTACGTATATTAACAAAATTTCCCCATAAACTCGTTTAAATATAACAGTGAAGTCCATAACAAACGTTTAAAACGTCTCTGACTATTGAAGTCAGATGCATATAATTATATGCAAGTTTTGACTTTTCTAAATCATTTAGATTATCTTTTGTTGAGATTTTTGAGAGAAAGTTTGATTAAAAACGAGAACACATTTACCTCAGTAATTTACAAGGGTTTGATAGACGCTCCCTTGATCACGTGGTAAGAGCTAAATGGGGCCTTTTGTTATATAATTCAACAACTCGATGAAAATATTTCGTTTTAGTTTAAACGCTATTTACCGTATTTACTTATATTTCAACTTTTGCCTCGCTCATCTCAACATCGTTAGCCAGTTAGGAAAGTTAAGAAAGCTAGTTAGGAAAGTTAGGATAGCTAGTTAGGAAAGTTAGGAGAGCTACTTAGGAAAGCTTGTTATTAGGAAAGTTAGGAAAGCTAGTTAGGAAAATAACTCAAAGGCACGGAATTTATCTGGAGACCAAGCCGATGACCTTCTAGTTCTCACTCTAACAAGGTATCTTATCTTAGGTTGTAATGAAGAGAAGCCAAATCTGCAGGGTATATTCTCAAACGCCCAGATGTTCATTGGTTGTAAGTAAAACCTATTATTTACAAATGTTATACGTTATTGAATTTAATCTCATAATAAACTGATAAAACGGCTAAAATATAAAACGATCATTCAACACACATCCTTTAAACACACTAAAGTACAGTAACAATGTTTTAAACAATTTTTAAAAGAAACACAAATGTATCACAGGTGGCAATTAGCTTCAAACTCTCAAGTGGAATCCCACCTAGTTGCACAAACAAGGGCTATTGTTTAGCTAATGTATTTGATTCTCATTGTTTTGCCCTTTTGAATGAGGATCCCTCTGCTCTGAACAATACGCCAATTTACCTTTTAGAATTATTGTTTCTCCTGCTGAAGTGATGTAGTATAATATAATTGTAGTAAACCATCTCATCATACAGAGTTATATGCTCTTCCCACATACATAGGTCCTACTCGAGGTTATGTAGAATAGAATGAAACCCCCATCCTTACCAAAACCACCAACGCGATATAGATTCCTATCACTCACAACAATTTGGAATATCATGATGTGTTTTTATTACCAATCTCATTGAAAAAACATAGCAGAAATCCCCAGAAGCAGACCATCAAGGTAATGCTGCTACTGAGTGTATTGCGCTAATATAATTTGCCATCCTTTGAAAGATATACTGAACATTTTTTATTTCATTAGTGTGTTTTTAGCATATGATGCTTTAATAAATATGAATAATGTCACATTTCTGTTTCCCTTCCAAATGAAGCTAATTACATGCCAGCAACTTGAATGATGATATTCACTCCTACACATCTATAAATACGAGATACATAGTTTTCAAAACATTAAAGTATCATTGCATGGAACTTCACAAACGTTGCATGTAAAAATAAATATTATATATATATATATATATATATATATAATATTTTTATATAAAATTTTTGAGGCATTTTATAAATAATGTAAGTTATTTTGATGGTGTATCAGTAGATAGAGAAAATGTCTGAAATAAATTACATCCCAATCCCAAAACACATATTTTATACTGCCCAAAGATAAAAGGTATTCGAACAATTTATGGTTACACGTTTGTTATTATCAGTTTTAACCTTTATTAAAAATTTAATATTTTAGTCACTCACCAAGCAGTCTATATAATACTGTCAGCTTTTGTAGGATTAAAAATAACAATTTATGATGAGATAAACTAAAATAGATAGATATAAATTTAAATATGGATTGAAAAAACCTTCAGCAAAACATTAAAGTACAAAAACCATAAATAGGCGTAACGAATAACTTTGACTTCCTAAAAGTATGAAAGGTAATTAAAAGCCATTTTGTATACCGACCAAACACATATATATTTTCTCTCATACATTAACTTCATGAGCTATTTTTATTTATACAATTTTTGGTTGTATTTGATACGTGAGATAATACACGTTTCACGGGTCCTATATCACAACATTATCTTTAATGTTTCTCAAAAACTCTATTTTCATAATTTTTTATGATTTATATTAATTTTCATCTTGACTGGAACTTATATTTAAAAAGTTCTCTCATAATAAATTCCTATTTAATTTCTGGAACTATTCTGATAAGAACTCATTTCATTTTAATAATTTCTTCAATATCTAAAACTAAGTGCGCAAACCCTAATTATAAAATTCATAATGATAAACTAACGAAATAAGGACATCTGGTGTAATAAATATATGTAAAACACAGATAACCACTTTTGTAAAAAATTAAAACTTTTATTACTACTCCAATTCAATGAGTTTGGGTGAAATCTCATTAATAGGTTCTGTGTATAAAATAATTACACAGATAGGATCTTCAAAAATATTTAGCCTACCTTATATTATTGAGTATGAAAGATCAAATTTCAATTATATTCGGTAAAACGTTATTTGAACCGAGACAGTTTGTTTAAATATCAGAAGATACCTAAATTAGATTCTCAACTCACAAAAAACTTTTGTTCACAAATAATAATTAAAGTCCGTTTCTGTATTTTAGCAACCAGATATCACTTAAAATATAAACACTATGAGATTAATTAAAACTTCAAGAAACTGAGGGAGTGTAATCACTGTGGTAATTGATTTTAATCCCGTCATTGGTGATGGTCGTTTTCTTACTTCTAGTGGGTATTCAAGTAAGGTGGTTTACTTGAAAAGGTTAATCTAGCATTTAATATTAGGCCTGAAGTAATCGAAGTCCGTCACTCCGCCAAATTGGGACGGTAAATATTATTGAGTTTCAAGAGTGAGGAGCCGTGCTCGGTCAAGATTGCAATGATTAATGCCCCATTTCCTGTGCCAGAAAATTCGAGAGTAACTTCTCTATCACAGAGCATTATTGACCCGAGTCATGACAAGGCTGTTTGATGACTGACATTCATATATTATCAGTACTATTCTGATTAAGGTTTATCAAGTGAGCAAAGTAAGGTAAAAGTGCCCGTGGAACATAATATTCAAATTAAAACAGTTAAGGCAGGTTTTGAAGAAAGTAAAAAAATTACAGTAAAGGCACAAATTATGACACAAATTATTAGAGCAATACCATCAGACATAATTTACCATCATGTGTAATATATATTTATAATATTGGAACAAATGATACAGTCCAAGATCAATCTGCCGTAACTATAACACTAACTTGGAACATGAAATTTCTTCCTGCCAGTGGCGTAGTATAGCGGATGCAGTGGTTATCGCGAGATAACCCAATCAACCAACGGCTGCTTGGATGAGTGACCGCTGAGCGATCCTGTCTTTGCAAGCAGCCCGCCTGCCCGGCCACTGGTGGTGGTTCGGAAATCACCTTTTAGCCGTTGGTCCCCAGGTTAAGAGTTATAGAGTGTTTCTATGCCCTTCTTTCGCCTGGTAAAATAAAACATTCTTTACTTTACTTTACTTTTTTTACTCTAAAGGTAATGCAATTGGTATTTGATTGGTTTAATGTGTTTAGTATTAAAGTCGCTGCCCTTTATATACATAAAAACACATAAAATAGAGAAACTTTTTTGAGCAACCAATGAGAATTACAGGCATTTAAAGTAAAAAATATAGACAGTTTGTAATAAATCATAAAGAAAACGGCTGTGTCTCTCATTACAAGATAACGCCAAATATTGCTTTAAACGCCTATAATTTGTTTTAGAATTATAAAAAATAGAATTTCCCATCTTTATTGTCCTCAGGAAATACATCCTAGAGCTGTCACTAACAGTTTCTAAACAAGTGAATGAATGAATTGAATTGAACACGAATTGTACCTTAAAATTAAAAGGAATGTAATTATAATTTTATGTCAATAGTAAAGTTAATTTAATAAAACTGTTGGAGGATTCAATGAATCTTAAACTGTCTCTTTGATCGGTCTGCAATTTTGTTTGATTTGATCAATTCAAGTGTTAAAGTCATTTATTCAATTAGAATGTTCTACATTTAACTACTTTGGCGTTTATTTAAATTTTTAATGTGTAACTGAACATAATTGAATAAAATATAGAACTACATAAAAGTCCACTAATGTTTCTTGAAGATAAAACTGTTGGACCGATTTTATTGTTCTGTTTTTTAATGAAATAACCAATCATTAATGTAAAAATATTGAATAAAAAGTCTAGGTATTAAATTAATTCAAAACTCTAATATAAGTATTATTTATCAGTGGGCACTTGCAACTGGCGTATTTGCCCTTGAACCCTGACATCATAAATGTTGTGAAACGTCTATATAACCAACTAGGACAACGGTGTTTACATTATCGTCGTCGCATGTCCGAGTCATGCCACTACCACTGCCACTGCCCTGCCGAACTGATATAACACACACACACACACACACACACACACACACACACACACACACACACACACACACACACACACACACACACACACACACACACACACACACACACACGAAATAACGTGCCTGCCACTCACCATCGACCACGCTGTAACGTAGTTCAACTTATCGATGTGTCTTCCCCTATGATGTTGTATCTTTTTCTTCAAGGATTATAAAACGACTGGAAGGCTGTTAGGAAGCTTTCAGTTTTTTTCACCACAAGCAATATCAGGCGAACTTCACGTAGCGTAGTGTATAAGTGGTAAGTGTTAAATCAAAGTAAATGTTCAGTTTAGTTCCAGTTCACCTTTCTCTTTGTACGTCTGTGGTAGTCTATCACAGTGTCAGCTTTCAGACACTGCACTAAAGAGGAAAGTGAACTGGATCTAAACTCAACATTCAATGCCAATAATGAGGTAATTCTTTTTTTGAAGGTCTTCAAAAGGAAATTAATTGAGGCAACGTACATTTGGCAGACCAACCAATCAGTCAACCATCAGTCGAGATTAGGCCGCTTTGGTTGCCAATTCTAAAAAATGAACTAAAAAGGAAACCAAAAGTATCAAACGGATCAGATATTTGTAATAAACAAATGCGGAGTCACAATACGGGTTTAAGAAGTACATCTAGCATGAACCAATAATAACAAAAAAAGGTCCCATTCCTGTCCCTCTTCCTTTTTATTTCCGCCATCTTGTTTTTGTCTGCCATGACGATTGACATTGGCTAGTGCCCTTTGGTCACTCGTAGGTTGTTGGTAGACGAATGCAGACGTATTGTGACCTGTATTCTTTAGTTCAGTTTTAATGATTAGTGTTGAGTATAGTTTTTTATTAAGTGCATGTTTTTAGAGTTAGTGAAGTTGACAAACAACATGGTGGTTGTGATTCCTGACTTAGGCGTGCCACAACGCTTTGGTATGATTTGTTTATTTTAACATAGTTTGTAATTATGTATTAGGTTAGTTATTACCTGAAGAAGAGATCAGATTGCAGATCTCGAAACGTTGTGTTACTGATTTCTTGTTTCACTGAATGATGGCAAATGTCCGGAAAACTCCTGTTTCCTTCATTGAAGTAATGTCATTACTACAAATTCAACTGGAAGTCTTATCAAGTACAATGAGTAAGTTTACGAATACATGCATGAGATACAGAATTAACCATGGCCAGGACTGAATTACTCACCCAACAAATCACGCGCGCCACTTACTCGATTCCAGCCCATCATATACCATGTTTAATAAAGTTGTAACTTACGTAGTCCTTAAGCTAGTATATCTACGCACGTTATTATTTACACAGTCCACAAAGCGTTACGCCTATTGAGGTAGTTACTTACGCAGCCACTAAGGTGGTAAGTCTATTTACGTTGTCAATTACACAGCCCCTGATTCCATACAACTTTTTACAGTGTCTCTTACACATTCCTCAGACAGTGTTTTTTACATTATCACTTACACATCCCCTCTAGTGTGTTCGGTGTTCGAGTATGTTGTTACTAGGACAGCCCTTGATCCGATACAACATTTTAAAATATCACTTACACAGCAATTCAGATTCTATGTTCGTTTACGTTGTCACCTACACAGCCCCTGATCTGATACAACATTTTAAAATATCACTTACACAGGAATTCAGATTCTACGTTCGTTTACCTTGTCACCTATACAGCCCCCTATCCGATACAACATTTTAAAACATCACTTACACAGCAATTCAGATTCTATGTTCGTTTACCTAGTGGTGAGCGATAGCGACTATAGACTGGAATACGACATTTACGTTACGTACGGTGACAGAACTGGACATAATACGGCACGTGACAAATTTTACGTGGAGGCTCTGCCCGGGTCATGATGGCGTTTTCTGCACGGGTCCTCAAGGACAATTTAAGCACTTTTATGAAACCACTGCTATACTTGATCAATTTAAGTATATAATATTCCCTGACAATTTTAAGTTGGCTAAAGTGTACCCTTTGCACAAGTCAAACAGCTTTACTGACAAAAACAACTTCCGTCCGATATCCCTCTTGAGTGTCTTTGCTAAGGTACTGGAAAAGGTAGTTAAGGAACAGCTTGTACACTTTCTCCAGGTAAACACTGTGCTTTCTCAGTGTCAGTATGGGTTTTAGGGACGACAGGAGTATTTCGGATGCATTGTTTGATTTAAATAAAGAATTAATAATGCAATCTCAGAAAACAAGAAATCAATGCTAATCTTTTTTAGACCTCAATAAAGCCTTTGACTCTGTTGATAGAAATAAGTTAATGAATAAATTAGAACAATTAGGTGTTAGGGGCATGGCCCTTACTTGGTTTCAAAGTTATTTTACCAATAGAAAACAATATGTCTCAATTTGTAATGTTAGTAGCGATGCAATTAATGTAGACTACGGTGTAGTTCAAGGGAGTACACTTGGGCCAATTCTGTTCTTATTATATATAAATTAATATTGCCAAGCTAAATTTAAACGGAAAAATAACATTATTTGCCGACGACACACTTATTTTTCTGAAAGGAAATATATGGGCGGATGTGAGACGAGAAGCATTAAGTGATTTAATGTTATTGAAAAAAGTGGTTTTTATCAGAATGTCCTTTCCCTAAATATAACTAAAACAAAATTTATGCCAATTTCTTTGAATCCCTCAGTCGGATTATGTCTTAGGAAATCTGATCATACATAATTGTGGAAATCACAGTAACAGTACCTGTATTTGCGAAGCAATCGAAAAAATAAAACTCGTATAAATATCTTGGCGTTATTTTAGATTTCCGTTTGAAATGGTCACAGATCATATTGAATATCTCAAACAAAAGACCCGAAAGTATATCTTTGCCTTTAAAAACCCTTAGGGATATTCTTGCTGTTCAAGAAATGAAAATGGTATATTATGCATACGTGCAAATCTCTTTTTGCATTTGGGATAATTTCTTGGGGGGCAGCTTATAAATCAAAATCTTGATCCTCTTTTTACGGTTCAGAAATCAATTTTGAAAGTAGCTTTAAAAAATGTCATAGGTTTTCAACATCCATTTTATTTCAAGAAACTAAAATGTTTACAATAAGACAACTTTTTATAAAAATCTCTTTTAATACTCATGTATAAAAATTTAGATGATTTATTTGTAAGAACTCAACACACCCATAACACACGTTATTCTAGATCAACAGGAATTCTACCATTGCAATTAAACTAAATCTTATTCTAACACCAACTCATACTATCTAGCTCACGTGCTTTTTATAAATATGAGTAAACAGTTTCCAAATTTTAGTTTTTTCAGTGAAATTTCTACAATTATTTTTAAAAGGAAAAGTTAACCAGTGGTTATTATCATTGTCTATTGAGGAGGCCGAGGCAGTGCTGGTCTACGAACTACGGACGGACAGTTTGACATGGTGAACAGCAACCACTCCTATCCCATCATCATTCATTATCACTAAACCTATTATAATCTGCGGTGACCCTGCTTAATTACCATTGTTGCTAATATGTATATGTTTTAAAATTAATAATATTTAATGCTTTTAAAACAGGTACAAAGCAAAATTACGCGGTTTTTTTTTCCTTTTAATATATTCATTGCATATTCGCATGTGTATGTGCATGCATATATATATACGTATATATGTATGTGTGTGTATGTATGTGTGTGGTGTGTAATGGTGTATTATTTTGTACTATATTTATATTCATTTTTTTTTATTAATCCAGTCCGTTATTTCTTCAGGGCGTGAGCAACTCGAGTCTGCGCACAGGCATCATAGCCCATGCAGGCTCATTTCCCGAGGACAATGTTTTTATACATGATGCTATTTTTATGATGTTTATTTTATGTTGTTTATTCTATGATGATTATTTTCTTATTCTTTCTTCACATTTCAAACTTTGTTCGGTATTGTAACAATCTAGAAATTAATTGTACAGATTGTATTATAATATTGTACATATTTTTGGGAAATAAAATCAATTCATTCATTCATTCATTCATTCATTCATTCACCTTGTCACCTATACAGCCCCTGATCCGATACAACATTTTTAAAATATCACTTACACAGTAATTCAGATTCTATGTTCGTTTACGTTGTCACCTATACAGCTCCTGATCCGATACAACATTTTAAAATATCACTTACACAGCAATTCAGATTCTACGTTTGTTTACGTTGTCACCTATACAGCCCCTGATCCAATACAACATTTTAAAATATCACTTACACAGTAATTCAGATTCTATGTTCGTTTACGTGTGTCACCTGCACAGCCCCTGATCTGATACAACATTTTAAAATATCACTTACACAGCAATCCGGATTCTATGTTCGTTTACGTTGTCACCTACACAGCCCTTGATCCGATACAACGTTTTACATTATCTCTTACACAGGCCTTCACACAGTATATTGTTGAATTGTTATTTACATAGCCCTTAGACGTACAATTATTTGCGTTGACATTTACCTAGCAACTCTTTCGTTATATACAAACGCCTTCATAAGTATAATCAAAACATTCTAAATAATTTACCACGAGAGATTATTTCTTTCTTTATTTATATAATATAAACACATATATTTGATTACGTATGCATATTTAAATTTATTTGCTTTAAATTGACTTGAGGTTAAGTGTACTGAGATCATGGCATAACTCCCAAACCATGTCTCGGTGAAAAAAATAACGTATATATATATATATATATATATATATATATATATATATATATATATGTATATATATACCTAAGTGGAATATTTCACAACTACGATGAAAAAGAGTCGACCCATAAACTTCTGATATGTCTTTGTCATTTGCTCATTTCTTCAGACGTCTTATACATACTATGTTCAACCAAATTCCTCACTAAATTATATAAAAAACAAACAGAAATAAAAATGAACACAATCAATTCTCCCCACCCTTTAATCATCAACACATTATTTTCAAACACTGATTCAACTTTGCTACCAACCACTTTATTACACTTTCCCTTATCGGCAAGTTATTCTAATTGATGGAATTGTAGGGATAATGTAAATTTTATGTAACCAGTTTTATGTTAAGCCACATACCTATTGAAAATATATGTGTTTTGAAGATAACTTAATAAGCGAGAAAATTATTTAAATCCACACTAGTAACACAATTTTCATGTCTCATCCCATAAGTATTTTTAAATAAGTTCCTAACTCCCTACTGTGTAGTTACTGCTGTGTCTCTCAACACAACCCCCCCCCCACCCCCCACCCACTTCCCAGCACATATACTACCCCAATTTACTAATCTTGGCACGGAACTTCGCAACTTTTTTGCTTTCCTCCACAGTATACTTTATACAGTAAGTATCCAACTCCTAGATATCGTACATTATTTATCTATTATTGTTACTTGTATAACCTTCTTTAACACAGGCGTGTATACAAGTTCATGTAATTTTGAAAGTTTTGCTACACCAATTCGACGATTCAATGTACGTTAAAATATTTTGAATTTTAAGTTTTTTAAACAGGTGTCTTTTGAAACTTTGATGATATTCTTTGAACACCTACGCATAAGCGATTAAAAAATTGTGTTGTACCATAAAAGCCTATATATACCTTTTATGTTCAGGATTGTAATTTTAAAACAGCTTATTTCAACTTGTAGCTTTTTAAATATTAGGTTTACAATATGCTCTATAAACACGACCCAGTTTTATATCTTAAATTGCTGTGTTAAAACCTCAGATATTTTTATTTAAACCTGAGTGTTGTTCACTCTAAGATTTGTAAAATTCTTTATGCCAAATCAAATCAAAATCGCACTTAATTAAAAAATGTTATAATTAAGCACACATAAATAATTAACTTATATTAAAGAATAAAACATTAAGCATTTTGGATGAAAAAGATATTAAGTATTAAAACGAATGAAATAATAGCTAATACTAAAAAATAACCTTATCACAACCTAATCACAAAAACAATCCTTAGATCGAAATTAAGAGAGGCAATGTAAATAGAAAACAGCATTTATCTTTAAATTTAATTTCATACCCAAATACTAAAGAGTTAAGAAATATCAAAGTGAAAATAGCCGAAATTAGTCTGTGCGTAGACTCTAGTTAAACAATTTAGATTTTTAGTTTTAAATAGTTGTATTTGTCATGAATGTAAACTAGGGGAAAGGAGTTATATTTATTTTACATTATTATGTCAGCTACTTTGTTCGTTAAAAATTGAGCTCTTCTTTAATAAAAATTTAATAATTTTTCTAGCTTCCATTTTTCCTATTTGCTTTGCCCGTTAGAACGATACATATCATAACAAATGATTTCAAAAGTCTTTCAGTTTAAACATAGTTTACCTAAGCCTCCAGTCTGTGAAACCTCATTCAATAATTTAGCTTCCACATCAAATTTGTATGCTTATAGTATCAGTAAATTTGCATTAATGTTATTTAGAATGAAACCACAACATTTTGACATTCAGTATATAATATATGTATAAAATAATATTACATTTTAAAAGGTTAAATGTAACCCTATATTTTAAAATCTTAAATGTGTTTAATATAAAATTTATTATTAAAAAGTATTCAAACATTTATACAAGTTCCTTGGAGCAGCTTACACACACTTTTTTACTACAGTCAAGGCAATGTGTTGTGGTCTTGTTACACTAAACGCACTTGTAGGAAGTGTTCCGGTTTTTTAATATTTTTTTTAGAAGGGCACATTGAACAAGTCTTTCTCCTCTGAAGGCGGTGACTGGGGTCCTCTTCTACTTGAACCTCTCTCTCTCGATGCTCATCTCACGTGGCAGCTCATCTCCTAAAGTCTTCTTCATGGCTTCTCTAACATCTATTGGAAGATTCGGTGTAGCTAGTCTCTTCTGAAAGTGTGCAACAATCAGTCTGTGTCCTAGTGTGTCTCTGTTGCTCATGTACAAAATGAAGCATTGGCAGTTCCAATATTTTGCATCCTGTAGAAAATCGCTAAGGGCCACCACCTGGTCATCTACCTGTAGTGAGCATTGCACATTTCATGTTGAGTAATTTAACACCACATTTTGTTCTATTGTAGTATCAGACCATATCTGGCTTTCCCTTTTCCTCATTAGTCTCAATGCTGTGGTGCATAAGATACTAGTACAACAGCTCTGTTCTTTTTTGGAACAAAGCTGAGAAGAGTCATATTTCCCTTAAAACCATAACGGGAAGACAACTGGTCTTTCAGGATGTTGTAAGAACTCTTCAGAAATTTGTTTACTTTTCTTTTTCTCATGGTTCCAACGTAGGTCACCTGTCTCTTTGAAAGTTCATCTACAACTTCTATTGATGAAAACCTTATATCACCTGTGACAACTTTTTTATTATCACCTGTGGCTCAAAGAATCTTTAGTGAAAAATGATGGCATTTGTTCATCATTGGATCTGGAAATGGAAGAAAATATATGCAAACCTATAAATGCATTTATTTCTCCAACTTACGTATCTCTATAGTTGTTTCGTTAGGTCTGGTGAGACAACCTTTATCTCACAATTGCTATATTTTTGTTGGTATTTGTTATTACTGTGTGTATAATAGTATCATCAAATAAAAGATTCCATACCTTTTCCTTTGTAGGCTGATTACCCAGAGTCCTTGCTCAGCCTTCTATTCCTGACAATGTTCTAATTACATTTATAGCGGGTGACTGATCTTTATAAATAATATGTATACTGTTAACTTGTAACATATTCCCCACTACAACTGGCCCGTTCCCAAGAGCTTCTAGTGGATCATTATCCTGTTTCTCTTTTACTGAACTTGATTATTCTATAACAACACCTTTCAGTATAGATGTTGTTATAGAAGATAACAGATAGAAGATAGGTGTCATCTTTGAATTCTTATAAAATATATCCAGTTATGAATCCTTCTATAGGTAAAGTATCGTTACTTAGGTTTGTGTTAAAATATTGACAAATTTACCCTCCACAAATATACGCTACTTTCTTGATGAAACCATGATCTTTAAAAATTTTTTCTCTGTGGTAAAAGAACAAATTGAAACTTCAGAACAATGTTGAACAAATTTGTAATACATCGGAAAGTTGATTGATTTATTTTTGTTAATATTATGCTGTAATCAGGGAGGAATATCATTACTTAAAAAATATTAATAATCCACTCTTTATGTTAAAATGGAGTATTTGTGGTGGATAAAACAAATTATGTTTACAAGAAAACTAACTCCAGCTATGTGCGTTTACTCACACAAATTGTCAACGGATGGGAGTTTTCACTTGAATGTGTTCATCCACACTCCATATTTTTATGAAAATAACAAAAGTTAAAATATATTCCAAAATGATTATAAGTAATCCAATGGAGCGTGTCTTAATTCTTCAAGGTTTTCACTACTAAGAAACTCATTTCGTACGTTTACCACTAGGTATAATTGCTTTTAAGTGTGTAGGAACAAAATTTGAACCGTGTAATCACTGTTTGGTAACGTAAGATAGTATATAAAACGCTAATTTTAAATCTTTTATATATATTAGTATTTATTCAGCTTGCAGTTTATGTTATGGTCAACTGTAAAAATAACTTGTGTTTGTTACATTTGATGCAGCTCACTGGTTCTGAGAAAAAACATTATGCACTCGTATTATGTATTCCGTTTACTATCGTTTTATGAAAATTTGTTTGCCAATGACGAGACCCATTTTACCTTTTCAGTAGGAAAGTAAACACGACTTGCATGTCCAACGATCGATCGTTCGCAGCTGCAGTGCTCACTTGTATGCCTTAAGCACAAACCACTTAGTAAGTATTACTGAATATTGAGGCTACACCTTAACCCCTCTAAGTTAACTAATGTAAACAGCGGCCAATTAATCACGACTTGCATGTCCAACGATCGATCGTTCGCAGCTGCAGTGTTCACTTCAGTGCTTTAAGCACAAACCACTTAGTAAGTATTACTGCATATTGAGGCTACACCTTAGCCCCTCTAAGTTAACTAATGTAACAGCGGCCAATTAATCACGACTTGCATGTCCAACGATCGATCGTTCGCAGCTGCAGTGTTCACTTCAGTGCTTTAAGCACAAACCACTTAGTAAGTATTACTGCATATTGAGGCTACACCTTAACCCCTCTAAGTTAACTAATGTAACAGCGGCCAATTAATCACGACTTGCATGTCCAACGATCGATCGTTCGCAGCTGCAGTGTTCACTTCAGTGCTTTAAGCACAAACCACTTAGTAAGTATTACTGCATGTTGAGGCTACACCTTAACCCCTCTAAGTTAACTAATGTAACAGCGGCCAATTAATCACGACTTGCATGTCCAACGATCGATCTTCGCAGCTGCAGTGTTCACTTGTATGCCTTAAGCATGAACTCACTTAGTAAGTATTACTGCATATTGAGGCTACACCTTAACACCTATAAGTTAACTAATGTAACAGCGGCCAATTAATCACGACTTGCATGTCCAACGATCGATCGTTCGCAGCTGCAGTGTTCACTTCAGTGCTTTAAGCACAAACCACTTAGTAAGTATTACTGCATATTGAGGCTACTCCTTAGCCCTCTAAGTTAACTAATGTAACAGCGGCCAATTAATCACGACTTGTATGTCCAACGATCGATCGTTCGCAGCTGCAGTGTTCACTTCAGTGCTTTAAGCACAAACCACTAGAAAGTATTACTGCATGTTGAGGCTACACCTTAACCACTCCAAGTTAACTAATGTAACAGCGGCCAAGCAAACACGACTTGCCGGTGACGCCTTGCATGTCCCTGTTGACTGATTACCTGCTGCTGCAATGTTCACTTAATACCTCAAGGATAAGCTCCTAAGAAGTCATTAGTAGGGTTCGGAGCTACACCTTAACCACACTAAGATGACCTACACTGTCACAACACGGACACGTATATACGCTCTGTAACATTATATAACGGTACACCGCCGGTCAGTCTCCATTATCTAGTGGACAAACAGACCACCTTACCACTGTGAGGAAACGAATAAGTTAATCCTGGATATTCTAATAGCTGGGAAACTAATTTTGTTAAAAAAAAAAAAAAAATAGAAATAAAAAGTAGGTTGTGCAGCTACCTCGGCAGTAGCTAAGGCCTATGCCAGAAAATAGATGGGAATCTGTTTTATGAGGTTAATATCAAGTGACTAGGAAAACACAATTTATAGGCAATGCTATGAATCCAGATTTTAGACTAATTCACATCGTTATCATAAAAATATGAATTGCCAATAAAAGGATTATTGTCACAAACATTTTTACCTCAAATACTACGTACTGTATCTATTTCTTATAGGAAATTAAAAACTGAAAAAATTCTAAAAATGGAGGTAATAACTTGCATTTAGCAAATTCTGCTTTAGTTGGACACTACATAATAATAATGTTGCCAAAAGTTTAAAAACAGCTTGTTAAATTATTTACAATTTGTTAGAAATGGTGTTTTGTAATTGAAAGTTATAGTGCGAGTCAATACCACTAACGACACTCTAAAACGTAAAATTTTACTTTAAATTTGAATACGGTTTTAGTTTATTTAAACATTTACATACAGTTAACGAGAAAAATTGCGCAGTAAATTTGTCAGTACGATTTACAGCAGGTCCAGTATATGGAGTATAATAATAATATAAAAATATAATAACTAATGAATAAGAAGATATTGCCTGAAATTATATAGATTCAAAACGAACACTTTTACTTTTACTTTTTTTAAAATTTTTTTACTTTTTTTAAAACACTTTAATCTTGCTCATTTAAAAATTCAGCCATTGAGTAATACGCCATACCGTTGAGGCGGTGTTTTAAAAACATTTTATGGCGTGTATTCTTTAGCTCTTGTGGCAGTGATTGTACCGGTCAGTGCTGAATAATGTTTCTTATTCATCTAACTTTAGTCGATGAATGGAGTATTGACAATAGTCGTGTCTTGTCCAATAAGAAGTGTACTTGTTAAAAGAAAAATAAGGCTATAGGATCTTAAAAATTAATTTTTTTAAACGTTTTTAATCGACGAACGTGTTAACATTTGGTTTAGTATGAAATTTTGTCTACATGTCTTTCTTCAAATAAAAAAATTACTCTAATAATTTTTTCCTGGGTTTTAAAAACGTGTTTTGGATCAACTGAATTATTTTCCAAAACACCACCGCATACCTCTAGTGCCAGAATGCGTACGAATAACAGTAATAGTTGGCTGATGCTGCAAATAGCAAAACAAGTAGAACTTAACTTATCAGCTAAAATATGAGGCATGGTCTTTCCATTTTAGACAATCATCGAACATGACATGTGGGTTTGAAATTGTGTTTGTAAAGTGAACGATTTGACTTTTGTTTTGGTTAACACGAGTCTATTCATATCAAACCAATGATTCCCTTCTTTTATGGTTAAATCTGAGTTTACATTTAGTTCATGAATAGTTTTACTCATTGCTGTAAGTTTGATGTCATCAGCAAATAGGGTCGTTCTAGCTCTGGTGAAGGCATGAGGAAGGTCATTAACATACAGCAGAAAAAGTAATAGTCCCAAAACCGAGCCTTGGAGTACTCTACGTTTTACAATATCCCATGACGTAAAATGTTTAACGACAGATTTGTCATAGTATACAACTCTCTGTTTTCCTGCCTTTCAGATAGCAGCAATTCGAATACATTGCCTCGCAAAACTTAACAGATAAGTCAGATAGAACCGAAGCTATGCAGTCTAAGGACAAGTCGCCTAAAGATTTAATTACGAAGTCTGTAAAAAAAACACAGCAGCTATTGTTGATGGTTTTTGTCTGATGACAACCGAATTGTATTTTATTGAGAACTTTGTGACCATCTAGATTATTTAGAATTCCAGAAAGGAAAACCTTTTCAAATATTTTAGATATAACAGGAGGCAGGGCCACTGCACACCTACATCATTTGCTTCTCCAACAACCACCACAAAATCCTCTACACCAAGGTCTTTTGTCGAGGCTGACATGTCGTGGACCTCATGTTTCACGGTGCTCCTGGTCTGACAGCTGTCAGGGCGTAGATGTCATGACAACATTGCCTCCATAGACTTACCGTGACCCACAGTGTTTCAGTAGTTAACAGAACTCTAGTCATTGTTGGTGTGTGTGTGTGTGTGTGTGTGTGTGTGTGTGTGTGTGTGTGTGTGTGTGTGTGTGTGTGTGTGTGTGTGTGTGTGTGTGTGTGTGTGTGTGTGTGTGTGTGGTGGGCTTTACGAGATCGGTCACATGTGGCAATCTCTCTTGCTTGAGAGATATGGCAATGGTATATATTTTGAACGAACGCCTAACTTTAAGATAACATGTTTAACATTTATAATGCAGAATATATAAAGTTCGTATCGGGAGTAAATCTGTAATTTTATCCGTTTTCTGTCTCTGTTATTAATACATTAATTGCTATTTTTTTCATTGCATGTGTAAGAAATGTTTGTATATACATTAGATTATTATTGTTATTGTTTTTATTAAAGCTGTTTCATTTTCTATAAAATTATATGTACTATTATTGTTATTATGGTAATTTATTGTTGCTATTTGTTTCTATGTTTATACTTTGTCACTTGCTTATATTATTTATCTCTTGTTATTTATACGCATATCTGTGTATGTAGGTGTATATATTTATGTAGATTTACACACCCCCACACACACACACACACACACACACACACACACACACACACACACACACACACACACACACACACACACACACACACACACACACACACACACACACCACACACACACACACACACACACACACACACACACACACACACACACACACACACACACACACACACACACACACACACACACACACACACACACACACACACACACCACACACACACACACACACACACACACACACACACACACACACACACACACACACACACACACACACACACACACACACACACACACACACACACACACACACACACACACACACACACACACACACACACACACACACACACACACACACACACACACACACACACACACATATATATATATATACAAACCTTGTTATTAATGGATATATGTATGCATCTATGCATGTTAGTTGTTAGCAGTACGAAATTGGAAAACATGGTGGGCTCAATTAATTTATTTTATGATTAGTTTACTATATTATAGATTCAAATATATTTATGCATGTAACTGGAAGAATACATTTATCTAGAATATCTATTTGTAATGTTTAAATAGAATAAATGTGAGTAACTTGTGCATAGATAAGATCTAAAAGAACTATTACAAGTAAAGGAATGATTGTCAAAATAAGTAATGTACTTTAGGAAGCCAACTTTACTTCCCGCACGCGCCGTCATAGGGGCATTGGGAACGTACGGTAAATAATGCATGTCATAATAGAAATAGAAATTGCACGTATTCAACTTTGTATTTCTCAGAATAAAGATGTTTTGAACTTGAACTTGAACAATGTGAGATCGATCATTCGCTATTACGCTCACACCTAGGTGGTGTAGATGAGGGTGCTGATGTCTTAGCCTCAGCTTCGCCCAATGTACTTAAAACTTCATATTAGTTACTGGTATATGAAGCTCCTGAGTTTAAAGTTTTCCGCCTTTAGCAGGAGCAGAAAATACTAGTCTATCACAGGACTAGAGAAATGTGCACGGAAGAGATGATATCGGAAGTGTATTTGCTAAAAACAGAGCGGCATTCTGCTCGTTAGTTCCTAGATCTCAACGAGATAACCCGTTGTGAAGTAAAAATTCGTTTCTTCTTCCTTAACAGCGTGTCCCAACATTCATTCATAATTTTGTTTTCCATTCGAAAGTTTCTTTAGTAGTTGCTCTATGTGAAGTTCTGGTTCCAGAACTGTATTCTCAAATACACTCTACAATCACTTAAAAGTCAGATTAGGTAAATACCTAATCAATCTGAAACGAGAGGCAGCAGGTCATTTACAGGCGGTTTTATCATAATTTCTTCTTTTTTAATACATACAAGAAATACAAGGCAAAGAAGTTTTGACATTGGCAATGTCTAAGGAACCTAGTCACTCCAAGTCCTTAAAAATCTTACAAGCCAGGGTAGAACACGTACCCACGTGACAAACTATAATAACTGACGCAAAAATGGTCCGAATTTATAAACAAATTAATTAACAACTACAGCTCCTTAGGTATTATTATTCTTGTTTATTATTATAAATAAGTTTAAAATACGAAGATATGCAATTAATTAAAATAAATTGAATAAAAAGTTAAATACATAGTTTAAATATACAACAACAAATAAAGGGTTCAAAATCATTAATTACAAAAAAAATAATTAAATATTTAAAATATCAAAAGAAATTCTTAACAGATAATTAATAGGGGTTGTTTTTTAATCGCAGAATTTGGGCTATAATTCTTTGTTTGAAGTTTGTTCTTGACGATGCGATGGAAGGATTGTGAAGGAAACAGGATTTTCCGGACATTTGCCAAGGTTTAGTGATTTATTTTTTGGCCAGAAAAGTTCCTGTGTGCAATAATATTTAACAGATAGATAATGAACAAGACATATTATTTGATTTTAGCTCATTAATAGTACTATGAAACGCAAAACAAATAAAGAATAAATTGAAACATCAGTCCTATGTTGATTATTCAGGTACAAGTGATATTCTTTTTACTAGATACAGAGTTAGAAAACAATTATCAATATTATACATAAGCAATAAACTTCGAAAAGAAAACAAATAAACTCGAATGGCATAATATTTTTTTTCTTTATAATTAATTCTTATGTTGGCAGACAGAAGATGTCACTTAATAAATCAAATTACTTGTAAAGAAACGAAAAGTTCTTCATGTATATTAAAATAAAACAAAATTAAGTTAAGTAAATTAATAGTATGATGCGATCAGGCACAATCAATTGTTATTGTAAATAGTATCAGTTCTAATTGACAGCTACAGGCAAGTGAATCAGAAGCAGCTGAAAAGAAAACTCTAAAATATAAAGATATTAATTTTTATAATGTAAGAACGTGTGTGAAATATAACTGGAGGAAATATATGTTTTTATTTGAAGTACAATTTAATTACTTAATAATAATTTATTTATTTAAATTACGCGCAATGTTTTAAAACTTAAGTTTATAAAAAATGTAATTTCCTTGCAGTTTCAAAACATGTAATTTATAAAAACTGTAACTCCCGTATATACCATAAAATATTTCAAATTTTTATGCTATATACGTGAGTTACTGTTTCTTTGTTTTCTGTCTTCAGGGACTTACTTTAGAAGACTGTGACTTTACTGTTAAAAACCATTAAATCAACCAAAGACCAGTCTTTCAACCTTGATATTGTTATAAACAAGCAGGGAGGGCGCTATTAACTTATTTATACTTCTGTAAACGATATATTTCGTACTTATCTACAGATTTTAAACGATTTATCCTTGGATGTTTATGGAATTTTCAAAGTTAACATCAAAATCAGAATGACAACGTTCAATGTATAACAGCAGCGACGAATAGGATCAATATACAGCGCACTTACAACTATATGAATACAATTTACAGGGTGTGACGTGTATTTTACATCTGTACAAGAAGAGTCGTCCACAGGAATTATTCATTTAACGCTACTAGACTTCAAATTTTTGACAAATGTTAAAAACTATACAAATCTGATCTAAAGTATAGCCAGATAAATAATTAAAGTAAAACAAAATAAATAGCCCTCATAAAATTGGCACCATTAATTATACTATTTTTCCTTTTAAAATTCCACTCCTATTTCAACATGCCAAGCAAACTGAAAAAGTGTTGAGAACCTGAAATGGCTTCTTACGTTTTACGCCTGACCTAAAAACAAAACAAACACCAGGTGTGTGCTCACCGTGATGTAGGCTACTGTGCCTATGCATCTACGTCACTTAGGACTTATTTTACAAGTGACTCAGTCTTCACTTCTCCGTGAACATGGGAGCTCGAGATGAAACGTTGTCTATTCAAATGGGAGCCTTTTATGCTATCATCATTTAATGTCAAAGTTGTATTGTGTGTCTTAAAAATGTCTTTAAAGTTTTTTTACTCAACAGTAGAAACTAGTATTAAACACCTTCCTTAATACTCCTGGCTGCCTTCGAAAATATCCAAGGCAAGTTTTTTTTTTTAAAAACACCTTGTTTTATCTTCACGTCTCCTCCATACTCTAAGACAGAAAAAACTCAAAACGAGTATGTGTAAACTTGTTCTGCCTGATCGCAAGGAATATTCGCACATTGATATCATCTGTTGTTTAAACTAAATTAACATCCGTTACTGTGGACTAATTACCAAGGCACGAGTGCCCTAGCCATGTGTCGTGGAATAGGCTCTATTCGTGGAACAGACTCTAGTCGTGGAATAGGCTCTATTCGTGGAACAGACTCTAGTCGTGGAACAGGCTCTATTCGTGGAACAGACTCTAGCCGTGGAACAGGCTCTAGTCGTGGAATAGGCTCTAATCGTGGAACAGGCTCTAGTCGTTTAACAGGCCCTAGTCGTGGGACAGGCTCTAGTCGTGGAATAGGCTCTAATTGTAGAACAGGCTCTAGTCGTTGAACAGGCCCTAGTCGTGGAACTGGCCCTAGTAGTGGAACAGGCTCTAGTCGTGGAACAGGCTCTAGTCGTGGAACAGGGTCTAGTCGTGAAACAGGCTCTAATCGTGGAACAGGCTCTAGTCGTGAAACAGGCTTTGCTAAGTTTCAAGGTTTTGGGTTTTATCTCGACGACATCCTGATGGGATTTTGTCCAGTCCATTTTATGAAAAGCTGCCTTGACCTAAAGACAGCCAGAAAGTGTTTAACGTTACCTGTAATCATGCCAGGATAATCGCTGTTCATCCAGATCCTCCCTGATTGAAGGCAACGGGCGTATCCTTGACGATATCCTGGCCAAACTTATCTATCTCCATAAGTATAGTCAAATTCCATTAATGATCATACACCATTATCGATTTGTCTTATCACTTTCTAGAAACTAAATTTTATCCAGATTTAAAGCTCGATTTCGAGATATCCCCATAAGTATAGATGGACCACTAACGTCCAATGATGAAAGGAGCAAACACCATTACCGATTCCTCTTTTCACTTTGTAGAAATTAACTTGTATCCAATTTTCAATCCTATAGCTCAGTTAGATATCGAGGCGGTTCCCTAAGTAATGGGATTCACTAACCCTCCGCAAAATCCCATTGAAAGATATGCAACATCATTGAACTTAATCTTGCATCAAATGTAGAAGTGCATGTTTATGCATAATTTTAAGTCTATACTTCAATCCCATTTACTATAGAAATAGCTTTCGGAAAGTTATAGAGTCCCATGGAAGAACATATTGCATCATCACCGAACTCAATGTTGTTTGTTGGCGTACAAATTTCAAATCTGCACCTCAATTAGTTTTCTAAATGTCGTGCAGACCGACTCAAATGCAAAAGTACATTTTTCCAGCCCCAAAATGATAGGCATTGCCAAAGCTCTTTAAAAAATGATCATATTAATTAATAATAACATTATTAATATATTATAAGATAATATTAGATATTATTTTGTGAAGACTGATAAGGTCAAACAGGCTCCTCCAGGTTTAATAGAGATACAGTGTTACAAGCTCTAATTTGTTACAAAGGGACTTCTCTTAGCATGCATAACAACAACTTGTATTTTGATTGGACGTGATTGTGTATTCTTGAATATTGTCGAGCAACAAAGCAATCCAGAGTCTTATTCAAACCTTTATTCAAGCATGCTTTATAAATTTAAGAATTAATATTTTTTTACTACTTCAAGCCAATTAAAGAAATTTCTGAATAACTGGGAAACCTTATTTTGAACACACGACCTCCCAAAATATTACGACCTAAGGCTTAAAACTCTGATAATAATGTAATTAGAAATAAGCGTTTAAAGCATTTAGTGAACATCTTTATGAAAGTCAATGTTATGTTTTAAACGTATTCCCAAAGGCTGATGATTAACATACAGTTATTTTTAATACCGTACTGAATTTAAGTGACTTACTCCAATTTCCACAATGGAATACCGAGCAATTTGAATGTAATAAGCCAGGCTTTGTATGCTAATACATGCACGAGATTGGATTGGGTTCACCATGCAATATTTTTACCGAGAATCGCTGACCAAAAAGCGAGCAAGCCGTTTTCTAAATTTAGTGCAGACAGACTCAAAGGCAAAAGTACATTTTCTCCAGCCCCAAAATGATAGGCATTGCCAAAGCTCAGGCAAAAAATGATCATATTATATAAAATATGGGTATATATTATAATAAAATTATTAATATATTATAAGATATTTAGTAGACAAAGAAGTCCCGGGCATCAGACATAGTTTTTTTTTTATATCCCAAGACCAAGTGGTTCGTCTCATTTTGCTCTACAACTCGAAGTTCCCAGCAACATTTTAAGTTAATCATTCATTTGAATATAGATTTATAGAAAAAGAAATCTTCGATTGGCACTCATCAGAGGAATTGTTGGAATAACAGAAGAGCTGAGTTGGCTCTACCACCTCTCTTCGACAAACACTGAGCGGAACGTAAACGTAGCCGCGGGTAGAAACCATCACAAAAACGGCGCAGAAATCCGTAAAAATAAAAATCTGATTAATTATTAACTTAAACTACAACCAAAAATCTACAAATTAAAGACATTAACTACACTATCAATTAATTACACCAAGATATAACATCTCACGGTCATTTTTGGCACGATTATTTTAAATAAAAATTCAATTATATACAATACAAGTATATTGGATCGTGTACTGTCTTACTTTTTAGACAACAACAGTGTTTATGATTAATGTGGTATAATTAATTCAGGCCTCTTGATTGATTAGGCACATAAAAGTAATAATATGAAACAGATTAATCGAATTCGAAAACGAGCAATGTTCTTATGTAATAAAATAGATAATATTATAAGAACTTAGGAAAATGCAAAGCGATATAATTAAAGGCTGTTGAAAATGACAGACATACACTATTTAACACGTTGAATTATGGTTGTTTAACAGTATTGATAGATTTTGCAATATCGAATATTTAATCGGTTCGTGGAAAATATAATAAAGTGGCAGCTTGTTAAGCGAGTAACAAAGGCTATTGGTATAATCAAGGTGCTGACGAGAGGTCATCTCAAATTTTCCAATTCTGCGATAATACTCCAGTACGGTAATCCTGCGAACCAATTGGCTCATTTACTGTTTGAACGCGCTCAGATGAAATGTTTTCAATACTTTATCGTGATAACTAGCCTAACCTAACCTAGCCTAACCTAACCTAGCCTCACCTAACCTAATCTAACTTAACCTAGCCTAACCTAACCTAAGCTAACCTAACCTAGCTTAACCTAACCTAGCCTAACCTAACCTAACCTAACGTAACCTAACCTACCTAAACTAATCAGTATCTAGAATAAATGTTTTCTGTTTAAATATGTTACAAATTATTATTTTTGTGACATTTACTTCTCTCCGATAGACATCTTAAGAGAAAGGGGTAATGAGTATAACTCTTTTCTTGGCAAGTGTATAGTGACATAGTCTAACGAATGATATAAGACGGATAGTCAGGATGATGTATGTAAAGGAATGCATGCTAATAAATGGGTTAACTGAGAGAGTCACACGAATGAGATAAGACGCAGTCAGAATTATGTATGTAAAGGAATGCATGGTAATAAAAGGGTTAACTGAGAGAGTCACACGAATGAGATAAGACGCAGTCAGAATTATGTATGTAAAGGAATGCATGCTAATATAAGGGTTAACTGAGAGAGTCACACGAATGAGATAAGACGCAGTCAGAATTATGTATGTAAAGGAATGCATGCTAATATAAGGGTTAACTGAGAGAGTCACACGAATGAGATAAGACGCAGTCAGAATTATGTATGTAAAGGAATGCATGGTAATATAAGGGTTAACTGAGAGAGTCACACAAATGAGATAAGACGCAGTCAGAATTATGTATGTAAAGGAATGCATGCTAATATAAGGGTTAACTGAGAGAGTCACACGAATGAGATAAGACGCAGTCAGAATTATGTATGTAAAGGAATGCATGCTAATATAAGGGTTAACTGAGAGTCACACGAATGAGATAAGACGCAGTCAGAATTATGTATGTAAAGGAATGCATGCTAATATAAGGGTTAACTGAGAGTCACACGAATGAGATAAGACGCAGTCAGAATTATGTATGTAAAGGAATGCATGCTAATATAAGGGTTAACTGAGAGAGTCACACGAATGAGATAAGACGCAGTCAGAATTATGTATGTAAAGGAATGCATGCTAATATAAGGGTTAACTGAGAGTCACACGAATGAGATAAGACGCAGTCAGAATTATGTATGTAAAGGAATGCATGCTAATATAAGGGTTAACTGAGAGAGTCACACGAATGAGATAAGACGCAGTCAGAATTATGTATGTAAAGGAATGCATGCTAATATAAGGGTTAACTGAGAGAGTCACACGAATGAGATAAGACGCAGTCAGAATTATGTATGTAAAGGAATGCATGCTAATATAAGGGTTAACTGAGAGAGTCACACGAATGAGATAAGACGCAGTCAGAATTATGTATGTAAAGGAATGCATGCTAATATAAGGGTTAACTGAGAGAGTCACACGAATGAGATAAGACGCAGTCAGAATTATGTATGTAAAGGAATGCATGCTAATATAAGGGTTAACTGAGAGAGTCACACGAATGAGATAAGACGCAGTCAGAATTATGTATGTAAAGGAATGCATGCTAATATAAGGGTTAACTGAGAGAGTCACACGAATGAGATAAGACGCAGTCAGAATTATGTATGTAAAGGAATGCATGCTAATATAAGGGTTAACTGAGAGAGTCACACGAATGAGATAAGACGCAGTCAGAATTATGTATGTAAAGGAATGCATGCTAATATAAGGGTTAACTGAGAGTCACACGAATGAGATAAGACTCAGTCATAATTATGTATGTAAAGGAATGCATGCTAATATAAGGGTTAACTGAGAGTCACACGAATGAGATAAGACGCAGTCAGAATTATGTATGTAAAAGAATGCATGTAAGAAGGGTAACTGAGAGAGTCACACGAATGAGATAAGACTCAGTCATAATTATGTATGTAAAGGAATGCATGCTAATATAAGGGTTAACTGAGAGAGTCACACGAATGAGATAAGACGCAGTCAGAATTATGTATGTAAAGGAATGCATGCTAATATAAGGGTTAACTGAGAGAGTCACACGAATGAGATAAGACGCAGTCAGAATTATGTATGTAAAGGAATGCATGCTAATATAAGGGTTAACTGAGAGAGTCACACGAATGAGATAAGACGCAGTCAGAATTATGTATGTAAAGGAATGCATGCTAATATAAGGGTTAACTGAGAGAGTCACACGAATGAGATAAGACGCAGTCAGAATTATGTATGTAAAGGAATGCATGCTAATATAAGGGTTAACTGAGAGAGTCACACGAATGAGATAAGACTCAGTCAGAATTATGTATGTAAAGGAATGCATGCTAATATAAGGGTTAACTGAGAGAGTCACACGAATGAGATAAGACGCAGTCAGAATTATGTATGTAAAGGAATGCATGCTAATATAAAGGGTTAACTGAGAGAGTCACACGAATGAGATAAGACGCAGTCAGAATTATGTATGTAAAGGAATGCATGCTAATATAAGGGTTAACTGAGAGAGTCACACGAATGAGATAAGACGCAGTCAGAATTATGTATGTAAAGGAATGCATGCTAATATAAGGGTTAACTGAGAGAGTCACACGAATGAGATAAGACGCAGTCAGAATTATGTATGTAAAGGAATGCATGCTAATAAAAGGGTTAACTGAGAGAGTCACACGAATGAGATAAGACGCAGTCAGAATTATGTATGTAAAGGAATGCATGCTAATATAAGGGTTAACTGAGAGAGTCACACGAATGAGATAAGACGCAGTCAGAATTATGTATGTAAAGGAATGCATGCTAATATAAGGGTTAACTGAGAGAGTCACACGAATGAGATAAGACGCAGTCAGAATTATGTATGTAAAGGAATGCATGCTAATATAAGGGTTAACTGAGAGAGTCACACGAATGAGATAAGACGCAGTCAGAATTATGTATGTAAAGGAATGCATGCTAATATAAGGGTTAACTGAGAGAGTCACACGAATGAGATAAGACGCAGTCAGAATTATGTATGTAAAGGAATGCATGCTAATATAAAGGGTTAACTGAGAGAGTCACACGAATGAGATAAGACGCAGTCAGAATTATGTATGTAAAGGAATGCATGCTAATATAAGGGTTAACTGAGAGAGTCACACGAATGAGATAAGACGCAGTCAGAATTATGTATGTAAAGGAATGCATGCTAATATAAGGGTTAACTGAGAGAGTCACACGAATGAGATAAGACGCAGTCAGAATTATGTATGTAAAGGAATGCATGCTAATATAAGGGTTAACTGAGAGAGTCACACGAATGAGATAAGACGCAGTCAGAATTATGTATGTAAAGGAATGCATGCTAATATAAGGGTTAACTGAGAGAGTCACACGAATGAGATAAGACGCAGTCAGAATTATGTATGTAAAGGAATGCATGCTAATATAAGGGTTAACTGAGAGTCACACGAATGAGATAAGACGCAGTCAGAATTATGTATGTAAAGGAATGCATGCTAATATAAGGGTTAACTGAGAGAGTCACACGAATGAGATAAGACGCAGTTAGAATTATGTATGTAAAGGAATGCATGCTAATATAAGGGTTAATTGAGAGTCACACGAATGAGATAAGACGCAGTCAGAATTATGTATGTAAAGGAATGCATGCTAATATAAGGGTTAACTGAGAGTCACACGAATGAGATAAGACTCAGTCATAATTATGTATGTAAAGGAATGCATGCTAATATAAGGGTTAACTGAGAGTCACACGAATGAGATAAGACGCAGTCAGAATTATGTATGTAAAAGAATGCATGGTAATAAAAGGGTTAACTGAGAGAGTCACACGAATGAGATAAGACTCAGTCATAATTATGTATGTAAAGGAATGCATGCTAATATAAGGGTTAACTGAGAGAGTCACACGAATGAGATAAGACGCAGTCAGAATTATGTATGTAAAGGAATGCATGCTAATATAAGGGTTAACTGAGAGAGTCACACGAATGAGATAAGACGCAGTCAGAATTATGTATGTAAAGGAATGCATGCTAATATAAGGGTTAACTGAGAGAGTCACACGAATGAGATAAGACGCAGTCAGAATTATGTATGTAAAGGAATGCATGCTAATATAAGGGTTAACTGAGAGAGTCACACGAATGAGATAAGACGCAGTCAGAATTATGTATGTAAAGGAATGCATGCTAATATAAGGGTTAACTGAGAGAGTCACACGAATGAGATAAGACGCAGTCAGAATTATGTATGTAAAGGAATGCATGCTAATACAAGGGTTAACTGAGAGAGTCACACGAATGAGATAAGACGCAGTCAGAATTATGTATGTAAAGGAATGCATGCTAATATAAGGGTTAACTGAGAGAGTCACACGAATGAGATAAGACGCAGTCACAACGATGTTTATAGAGGGGTGCTTGCTAATAAAAGGGTTATTATCTTCTTTGGTAACAACATTTCAAGTCTTTTCTACTGAGTTAGTTAAATGTTTTTTTATTATTATTTATGGACAAGAAAGTTTGAAAAACTGCATAAATACATATTTTGGAAAATCTTAACGTTATTAAATTATAATTTTGACTATACTGCGATGGAAGCTATTTTACTGACCAGATGGATTTCTTTGTTTTATTAATTATGGTTTTTAATTCCAATTTATAAATATTTACAGAAAGCCTATCATTTTAAATTTGGTTAGGTCCAATAAATCTGAACGTTGAGTAAAACAATCCATTTCCCCCATAAAAACCAATATTACGTAGGTATAGTATGCATATGCATAAAAGCCGAATATCACACACGAACTAATCAAGAAATTTCCGAAACAACAAAAGATATATAAGTGTATGTATGGTAGTTCGATTTACCTCTAAGGTGCTCGCAAAGAAATGGTTGTTATATTTCTCACACTAACCGTGAAATATTAGCCATAGCAGTTATTTAACTACCGGCATTATTGTGCATTGAATGTGGGAGATATTACGAAGTCTTATCAGTGCCATAATTTTCGATCAGGAATTATATATAAGAACATATTTTGTGTTTGTTGGTATTAGATTAGCTTCAATCCCGGTTAGAAAAGCACTGTCTCTTGGGAATAGTGTGAACACCACAATAAAATAAAAATGCGTCTGTATCCGGTGAATCACATCAATTCAGAGCACTAGAGTGGCATGGAGTAATGCACGGTGACAGTATAAATTGATGTTCGTGTCAGCTTCCTCATGACAACTTTCCAGTTTCGTAATATCACTTCCATCCGTAGACTTTGCCTCTGCCTCCAACAAACGATAAGCTTCGTTTTAAGAATCGGCTGCAATGAATCAATCTTGAGTTTTACCTCATTAGATCAATTTTAAGCCTCGAACGCTTTTACGCCATTATTTTTGGTTGTTCAGTTAATAAGGAAATATGATAGATACTCGTCAAAAATATGAATAAAATTCAACAATAGAAGAGTTTCCGTATAAAATTGGGCAAAGTAAAATGTTTACTTTTTAATATTCAAACGATGGATACAAAAATAGTAAACATTTTTTCTTAAAAATCAAAAAAATTATTTAAAAAGCGTTTGGATATTTTAAAACAGAGTCTTGAAATTGAGGCAATTCTCATAATTTTATAAAAAAAGAAGTGCAAAATTGCTTGAGGTTTAAAATTGTTCTTATGAGTTTGAAACCAAAATGGCTTCATAGATTATGCGTGCAGTAGTCGTTTATGAGCTTATTTAGCTGCAAACCCATAATTTCTTTGACATATAAAATTAAGTATAATAATGCTATTAGAATATTATTTTATGTTCAACAGGAGTCGTTTAATAAATGTTTCTGCTTTATAGAGCTCTCAAACGAATATTCAGAATAAGTGTTAACTAGTGAGTACGTTTATATTTTTTTTTTTATGTTTAACGTAATATCATGGTCAGAACATGTTCTTTTGAATAAAAAGATTCAGGACACACGAATCCATTTGCATACCTTGTAGGCATATCACTGAGAACGGCTAAATAGTGCTGTATTGATTGATTTCCTTATGCCTGTATATACATGGTTAGGCATAAGTGAGGAAACTCCCCTTTATGCTTCTAACCGCTTTAAACAGTTCAGAAAATCTTAATTGGATATAAAAATTCATTTTTTGGTTACTTCTGCAACTTTGATCCTTTTTAAAAAATGGCGTATTTAGTATTTCACTTTGAATCCCAAGCCCGAGCTCAGGCCGGGCTGTGTCAATATCGTCAATGACCCAAGCCCGAGCTCAGGCCGGGCTGTGTCAATATCGTCAATGACCCAAGCCAGAGCTCAGGCCCGGGCTGTGTCAATATCGTCAATGACCCAAGCCCGAGCTCAGGCCGGGCTGTGTCAATATCGTCAATGACCCAAGCCCGAGCTCAGGCCGGGCTGTGTCAATATCGTCAATGACCCAAGCCCGAGCTCAGGCCGGGCAGTCTATTTTTAGTTCGTGGAGACTGGTAATTCGCATTACTAACGTTTTTAGAGGTTGTGTTATGTTTAGCAAGTCATATTAGACTAATTTGATTAGTCTTTGGTTATTTATAAACGGTTACAAGCAAAAAAATATTATAACAGATATTGTGTAACAAACAGCTGATACGACGCCGAGTCACCAACTACGCAGTTGTCAGCTGGTGCCGTGACGTCTGCACTGTTTACACTAGCTCTGTGTTTTACAGTGAATTATAAATTATTTTAGCTACAGTTGTTTGTAAAATTAGTATTTGGAGTGCTCAGTTATGGTTTTTATTATGTTATTTATCTTACATTAGTCAAGAACTACGTATTTGTCTACTAGTGCCATGCCGTGGCGTCTGTACGTCTACTCGCTCTGTGTTTTACAGTGAATTATAAGTTATTTTAGCTACAGTTGTTTATAAAATTAGTATTTGGAGTGCTCAGTTATGGTTTTTATTATGTTATTTATCTTACATTAGTCAAGAACTACGTATTTGTCTACTAGTGCCATGCCGTGGCGTCTGTACGTCTACTCGCTCTGTGTTTTACAGTGAAATAAAAGTTGTTTTAGTTATTGTTATTTAACAATTAGGATTTTGTGTTGCTCAGTGTTGTTTTATTATGTTATTCAACTCACACGCGTAAAATGAGTGAATATTTGGATCCCAAAACAACGAAGCTTATCCTTGATACATTGTACAATACAGATTCAGACGATGAGAATTCAGATTTTGACAATGCTGAACCTAATGGTGTGCTAAATAATAATAGAAATGTGGTTTTTGAAAAGATAAGTGAGTTTATTGACGACTCTGGGTCTGAATGGGAGTTTGTGGACGATGAAGATGCCGATCCCGATTTAGAGGTTACTTTTACAACAGACAATCTAAGTTATGATTCTGATTCTGATAGTTCTGATAATTTATGCTTTGATCCATCTATCCCTTCTACTAGTGGCCTTCAACAAAGTACAAATAAGCCTAAGGTATCTAAGAAAAGAAAGAGGATTTCTACTAATAAGGGTGAAACTAGGCCTAGGCCTAATGAGTTAGTGGAATCTGACAGTAGGCCTAATGTTTTGGTGGAAATATAAAATAGGCCTAGTAATGATAATATTCAGGTGGTAAATGATATTTTAACAAATAGGCCTAGGTCTCAACCAAATAGAAGGAGATCAAAAGGTTTACTGATGAAGAACTTGGTTGGAAATCGGACGATGAACAACCAGAACTTCCTGTGATCAATGAATACAGTGGCATCAAATGTGCTATTGATGAAAACTTCACCCCATTTGATGTTTTTTCAATTTTTTTCACTGAAAGTTTGATAAAAATATTTAAATCTGAGACGAATAAATATGCTAAAAGCATTTTTGACAAACTGAGAAGAAGCAATAGAATAAAAAAGAACAGTATTTGGGCAACATGGACAACTGTAAAATTACATGAGGTGTATTTACTTTTCTCAATAATTCTTCACATGTGTGTTGTAAAAATGCCAAGATTGAGAGATTATTGGGCCAAGGACAATTTCATAAAAACTGGATTTGCTGGTTCATTGATGCTTAGGAATAGGTTTTTTTGCATTATTGTCAAATTTCCATTTGAACGATAATGCCTCATATATTCCATATAACATAGATGGACATGATCCATGTCACAAACTCAGACCCTATATTGACCACTTGGTACATAGGTTTTCTGAATGTTTCTCTCCCTATGAAAATCTCACTGTTGATGAAGGGACCTGTGGATTTAGGGGCAGAATTAGATTTAGAGTGTACAACAAGAATAAGCCGGACAAATACGGTATCAAACTGTACTTCGTATGTGGTTCTTCCACTGGATATGTCTTGTCATTTGAGATTTACACTGGTAAGAGTGATGATAGTAGCATAACCTCGCTGTTTCGCAGGCTACTTTCAAATTATTTAGACAAAGGACACACAGTATACATGGACAGGTTTTACACATCCCCAAGTTATTCGACTTTTTGTGGGACAAATCAACAAAAGCCGTTGGTACATGTATGAGTAACAGGAAAGAGCTGCCAAAAACTGTTATACAAAAAAAGCTGGCAAAAAATGAGATTGTCTCCAAAAGAAGAAAACACATTTTGTGCACAAAGTGGAAAGACACTAGAGATGTTCTAACTCTATCTTCTGTACATAAAAACACATCCTCTCAGGTGATAGTAAGGGGTAAACAGGGTCCAGTACAAAAAACAAAGCCTGATGTTATAATAGATTATAACAAAAATAAAACAGGTGTTGACAGAAATGATCAGCTTGTTGCATACTATCCATTTAAAAGGAAACAGATGAAATGGTGGAAAAAGTTATTTTTTCATCTATTTATGGTTTCCATTTCCATGCGAAAACGCATTTATTCTGTACCGTTCTTCGAGGCCTGCACATCTCAGAAAAAAATGCCACCTACTAAAATTTATTATTTCTATTGGGAAAGCATTATCTGAAAAGTGAGGATCCCTTTATCAAGAAGAACAAGGTCAAGGGGACAGGCGTAAAGCCAGCAGACTTACAGGCAGACATTTTCCCGAAAGAATTCCTCCGACTGATAAGAAGGTCCATCCAACAAGAGTGTGTAAAGTTTGTTCAGAGAAAAATGAACAAACCACAGGCAAATCTGGATGAAAAGAAACTGTGTGGTTTTGCCCAGAGTGTGACACTGCCCTCTGCCTTAATGAATGTTTCAAATTATTTCACACTAAAGCTAACTACTTGTAAATAGGACTACATTCTCTCTATTCAACTTTTCATCTGTGTTATTTACCTTGATTATAAATAAATATATTTGAACTACAACTTCTAGGCTTTATTTTAATGTGTAATATGTTATGGTTAGCTGAAAAGAATCATGAAGAAAAATGTATAAGCAAACTTATGCTTTATGGTCCAATTTTTATTCTTCAGTATTTTATACACTTTTTATGGACTCAACATTTTCATTGATTTAAAAAAAGTTGATATACTTACCTTGGATATATATATATATTTGGACTACAACTTCTTGGCTTTATTTTGATGTGTAATATGTTATGGTTAGCTGAAAAGAATCATGAAGAAAAATGTATAAGCAAACTTATGCTTTATGGTCCAATTTTTATTCTTCAGTATTTTATACACTTTTTATGGACTCAACATTTTCATTGATTTAAAAAAAGTTGATATACTTACCTTGGATATATATATATATATTTGGACTACAACTTCTTGGCTTTATTTTGATGTGTAATATGTTATGGTTAGCAGAAAATAGTCAAGAAGAAAAATGTGCAAATAAATTTATGCGTTGTGTTCCAATTTTTTTTCTGTATTTTACACACTTTTTATGGACTCAACATTTTCATTGATTTAAAAAAAAGTTGATATATTTACCTTGGATATACTCGTATATACATATATTTGAACTACAACTTCTTGGCTTTATTTTGATGTGTAATATGTTATGGTTTGCAGAAAATAGTCAAGAAGAAAAATGTGCAAATAAATTTATGCGTTATGTTCCAATTTTTTTTCTTCAGTATTTTACACACTTTTTATGGACTCGAGATTTGTATTGACTTCAAAAAGGTAAGTAACTTTTTTAATAGTTTTATTTATATTTTTCTGCTTTTTAATTTGATATATTTGTTGCTAAGAAACTATAACTTCAAATATTTTTACAATTGAACTAAAACACCCTTGAAATGGCTGGGACAGCACATATAAATATTACTAAGAACCCGGGACTCATTAAACATTGGGTAATACAAATGTTTCTAGTGGGAAACCCCATCACGTAACAACAAACTTTAAACCTTGAGGTAAATAAATACGAAGGTGAACACTAAAACTCTCTCTCATTAGAATCAGAGATAAAAGGAAACGGCGCGTATTTGAAATTTAAGAAGTTTTATCAGGCAAATGAAAATAAACAAATGTAGAGATTCCTGACATTTTTAGACGTTGATATTCCCTTCTCTCGATCAACGTTCTAAAAAAACCTCTCTGCTTCATGATTTAAAAATGCATCGTAGTTTATCCAATCATCTTGAGAATCTTCATTGTTTGTCCACAACCGAAGAACATTTTACGTGATCTTATCTTTTAATACATGGATTCTATGTTGTTGATCAATAATACATGTAATGAAGTTCGAGGTGTGCATTCTAAGAACATTTTACGTTATCTTATCTTTTCATACATGGATTCTATGTCGTTGATCAATAATACATTTACTGAAGGTGGTAGAGGTGTTCATTCAAAAGTAACTTACAAGAGAAATGATGCATCTATTTGTTGTTGCAAGCGTGTTTTGGCTAAACTTGATGAAAATAGCTAGAAAATTTAAAAACAGAATTTCGCCTTTCCATTACATTCTTTTTTTCACTTTTGACATTTTCTCTGGTATATCAAAACTAAGAAAAATATACATACAAAACCAAATAAAAATATGGATTCCCTTTGTACCAATTTATGAAACTTTAATAAAGTTTTCTAGAGTGCATTGCCAATCCCGCTGCGAAACTGATGAGATTGGACTGCCGGTGGTGAGAGAGGAGCAATTGGTGGGGGAGAGAGATATTGCCTTTGTAGGCAGGTGCATGCTTATGTGTTATCAGCCTAAAATTCTATACCCAACTGGATGTTGTAGAATTAGACTTTATAAGGAAAAAATTCTATTCTATTGCATAAGAAATTATGCTTTTCCTAGTTATGTTGTACCATTTCTTTCAGTTTGACTTTGCTTTTGTAATACTTTCCTCCAAATATACGCAAGTTAAACTGATAATAGAAAAATTTTTAAATAATACTTTCTTGTTCGATGGCGATGTACGTGGAGACTATTAGAAGTAGAAAGATTGTTATCAGTGAGAGATTCAATTACCAACTCACTGATTCAATGACCTTGAAAACAGTTACTTTCTGTTGCGATAAACCTTTCCCCCAGTATCACATCCCGAACCTGAATTCATTTTTTGTTTAGAGCCAAAGGAATTGTTGGGACCAGCCCTCTCCCACGCAGAAACAAGAAAGTAAAATTCCTCACTGATCCCAGTTGATGAAACTCAGGACGTCTACCGGACTTTCAATTTACCGCGGCAGGATTTTACAGTGTTCTGATCCAAAGAAACTGATTGAGTATATTTGCATCCCCTTTACCTTATCAAGTTTCCAAATCTCTACAATATATAACAATAGATATCTGTTATTAACGTTTTACTAAACCCAAACTATGCAGTTTGACTACATGTTACACAAAGCAATTTCGTGTAAAATACTACAAAACTGTATTCTTGAATGTGGAGCTTGTATTGATTAGTTTGTAAACACCACTTGATTAAAAATAACAATCAAGCCAATAATTGTACCTACTATTTTGTGAAGGCTTTCAACAGCGGAACTGTTCTTATCAGACACTAAAAAAAAGAAGAATACTTTTGTAAAATGTCTGATGAGGACATCTTTGCTAATGAAAGAACCCACAAAATAAAATGTATAATTACTGTTTGTATTTTATCCTAAATCAAGTGATATTTACTACATGCTGAGTTTGTGTCTATTATCATTTATGTGCTGTTCATAGTAGCGCAAGCGTAAGGCTCTGGGTCTCAAAAATAAAGTTCAATCAATCAATCAATCAATCAATCAATTCATTTATTGCCAAAAACATAACATGCATAGGCATTCGACAAGAAAATTATAATATCCTAACTTAAAGTATAGACTACTGACAGATCAAACACAACAAGACCAAATCAATATAACAGGAGTGATCTACAATTTATTATCCTCAACGTATTCCCGGACACTGTAATATTCTCTCGAAATAAGAAATTTTTTCAGACGATTTTGAAATTCCCTATCGTCCACAACAATTTTCAAGCAGGATGGCAAAGAGTTAAAAAGGCGGATGCAGGAGTAAAGACTTTGTTTTTCAAAAAAAGATGTTTTATGGCAGGGTAGGATTAGGTTGTTTCTTTTTCTTATGGAGTAATTATGGCCTGGATTAACGTTGACTGAAAAAAGGTGGGGATACTTTTTGTAAAAAGAAAGACACTGAAGGATATAAATGGATGGGAACGTAAGGATATTATTACTGCGAAAGTAACCTCTACAAGACTGGGAACGACTCAACTTGAAAATAATCCGTATAGCTCTTTTCTGGAGACGAAAAACATATTGAGTTTTCTTACTCTCGTATCCCCATATAGAGACTCCATAGCAAAGGTAAGGATAAAAACAGCCATAGTAAGTAAGCAAAAGAATTTCCTCACTAGCAAAACAGGATAGTCTATACATCAAAAATATGCAGCTGCTTAGTTTTTTCGTGACTTTATCAATGTGACTAAAAAAGTATAGCTGATCATCCAAAACAATTCCAAGATAATTAACATTCAAAGAAGGACACATTTCTGACTCTCCAATCATAATGTTTTGAGATTCAATCAACGTTTTAGCAGACTTTCCAATTCCAAAATCAAGAAAATTGGTTTTAGATGTATTTACAAACAGAGAGTTTTCACCCAACCACTGCAGCAAATTACTGGCCTGAACAAAGGTTAGGATTTCAAGCTCGGCTCGATTGCAACCAGAGATGACCAAAGAGGTATCATCAGCAAACAAAAACAACTTGGAACCTTTCACGCTTCGATGGATGTCATTTATGAATAGTAAAAATAATAAAGGACCAAGTACGGAGCCTTGGGGAACTCCAATGCGTACTTCTCGCTCCTCAGAAAATTGTTTTCTTAAGCAGCCTGTATCATCAATAAAAGGAATTTCAACAATCTGTCTACGGTTCAGGAGATAAGAAGCAATCCAATCAAAAGCTTTCCCTCTAATACCCAAGTTTTCAAGTTTTCTGAGCAACAACCCGTGATCCACAACGTCGAAAGCCTTCGTAAGATCCAAAAATAGGCCAAACACGTGATTCCTGTTATCCAATGAGTTTGATACCTCAGTTAGAAGACTAAAAATTGCATTGACTGTAGACAACCCCTCACGAAAGCCATATTGATGGTCATGTAAAATTCCATTGACAGACAGGTAATTGGATAGTCTGGTCAGCACAAGCCTTTCAAGAACTTTTGAAAATGTAGAAAGGATCGAAATGGGGCGGTAATTGCTAAGTTCATTTGGACTTCCTTTTTTCTTAAATATAGGTTTTACAATTGAGAGCTTCAAGTGTGATGGGAACTTCCCAGATTCAAATGACGAGTTCGCAATCTGTGCAAGAGGATCAGCCAATATATCTATACAGCTCAACAAAATCCTCGATGAAACTCCATCAAATCCTGCTGAATTGCTTGTTTTCAAGGACTTTACGACTGAGATGATTTCATTCTTATCAGTTGGAGCAAAAAATATAGAGGAACTCATACTTGATGAAGACAATGATCTAGGAGGAGCAAATGAAGAATTACCCTCAGAATCTCTCAAACTCTGGCTTATTTCTGCAAA
Source organism: Homalodisca vitripennis (assembly GCF_021130785.1). Lineage (NCBI taxonomy): Eukaryota > Metazoa > Arthropoda > Insecta > Hemiptera > Cicadellidae > Homalodisca > Homalodisca vitripennis. Next base: position 20,496,818 of record NC_060215.1, read on the forward strand.
ATGGATGTTGAATTTCTCTGAAATCATCCTAGGATTGTTCATCAGATCGCCATTCTCGTCATTAAGCGTAATATGTGTGAAGGCATTAGCTTTCTTATCAGGAATGAGATCCTTAACCACATTCCAAGCAGCTCGCTGTTTATTCTGAGCCCCGCTGATGTAGGTCAATACTTTTTTCGCTTTGGCGGAATGGATGCGATTCCTAAACTCCTTCTTGGTTTGAATAAAAGAAGTTTACGGGTTCTATTCCCGGGGAGGTGAATACAAATTTTCAAGTGGGATTGGACCGCTACCCCTGAAAAAGTTGGGTATTACTTATTTAAATGCCACAAATGTAGAAATAACCCCCTTAGAAGATATCCTTGCCGCACAAAAAAAGTCTAACTCCTTGTTAACATGTCATTTTTTTAAAGAAAGGGCCGATCCCTGTTTAGGCCCTATTCTGCCCCTCCACCACGCCGCTGGCCTATGTGAGGATTTTATCTAACAGAATAAGGTACTGATAGAAAGTGAAACGGTAGTGATAAAAATACTTACTTTCAAAATACTGTTTATTATTGTATGATAGTCCCCGAATTATGAATTAAGAGCCGATTAAAGATCTTGGTCCAGTTTATAAATACCAAAAAGCCGTTTGTACGTGTAACTCAGGCCAAGGTTGATGGTAAGTAAGTCTACACAGGCAGGAGTATTGCTTAGGTTCAAAACATCCTGAAAGGTATATTTCCTTCAGAAATTTTTAAAAACTAGTATAGTACTTGGAAAATTTGGTTGTTATAGTACATTATATTATTTCATTAACCTCGATTTTTTGTGATCTTGATATTACTTCTATATTCCCTTAACACGATTCAAATTAGCAATGAACAATCAATTGCATGCTGCTCAAACCAAGGTAGATGTACGCCACACCGCTTTTCGCGTAGCAGGCTACGCTGAAGGTGCTTAAAAATTTTCAAATCTATAGTCCTGCCGACTGATACAGAGACAATTATACAGAAAAGAAATGTTTACATCCCCCAGCAGACAAAAAGAGAAATTGTGCCCGTATATTGACACAATTTCAATAACGCTCAGCCAAAGTCCATTGTTAGAAATGCACCACCATAGAACTAACCATTGTCTATTTAGAAGTGAAGCTTCTTGTAAATTTAAAGTCTGAATATAAAAAATTTCTCGAAATATCTTGCCACATTCACATGTTTGTTCGTAAAGAAATTATTTATAGCACTGTTAAAATAATAAAATATGGACGAGCTAGGGAGGATGCTATAACGCAAGAGTGCTCTGAAACCGATTTTAGTCTCCAACTGGTCATTGAATTCCCAATATATTTTTTCATCTTTATAACTAAAATTCTCACATACAGTTCGGTACTTTTCGGGTACTCGGGTTGTTTACAAATTGATTTATTTCACCATATCCTCGTTACCATCATGATTACCGATAAGACCAATTTAAAATATTAGCTGCCGCTCAGCCAAATGCCATTGGGTACCTTGCACTATAATCAAACTCAGCGTTTCTTATATAAAAATGAAGCTTCATGTGAGGTAAGTTTGGTTTCGATTTATCGTGCAGAAAGACAGATAGACAGGCAGAAATGAAAGTTTTCCACCCTCAGGAATGATAGGCTTCGCTAAAGCTCAGCCAATTACGAGTTTCTAGTGAAGTGTGTACGAACAAAAGATAAACTTTTAATTAAAATACATGTACAGTATACGGTTTAGTAAACATCCATTAAAAGCCAACTTTACTGTTTGTATGTAGCTTTATAAGCGAAAAGCAAAATCTTCCAATTATGTGTCAAAGGAATTACTAAGCAAAGACAAAGAAAAACCGCATCCTCTTTTTGATCAAGAGCCTGATATAATTAAAGAAGGCACGTCAAAGGTACCTTTGATCTTTAACTGATAACGCAGGTGAAATAATTCATGAACACAATTACAACTTCATTACCAAATTCATTTGTAACTAAACCATAGTTCACGTAGTTTGTTGTCCACATTAAAAAAGGGGTTTTGAATGATTCTTCACATATTCCTAAAGCAAAAAATTTATGTATTTGCAAAAAAAGCTTTTATAATATAATATAAACTAATAGAAATGTCCCGTTCACCTTATATTTTTAAATATTATTAAATGTATATTAATTAAATATTCATTTAAATGTATATTAAATTAAGTATTGGGTAAATTAAATTATTTCCCTGTTGTTATCCCTATACTTAGAAAAAACAAGAAATTTATTTCTTATGTAGAGAGGACAAAAAAATGCTCATTTGCATACCACCAACATCGTCACAGTAGAAAGGCTACATACAATAACAGGTTTTCCTGGTGGCCATCCATACAAAGAAAGTGCATCCACGCTTGTAGTGTTTGGTTTAATTAATTATCTAATTAAGAATATCACTGCACTCCAATGGTCACCTTTTGTATTAGATAATGTGCAGTTAATTATGTTAACAAATGCATGTGTTAACTGTTAATACCCACTATAAACTTTCATGGCTGTGTCTTAAAACTCGGTTTTAGTGTAAAAATGGACTATGCCTAACTTCGCCTGGAAAAATAAAGATAATTTTCTCAGATCTTGAATACTCCCATAGTTTAAACTTATTCCACTTTATGGTTTTAAGTACTTTTTGGAGGGTTAATCATTGTCCATTAAATTATTATAAATAGAGTTAAATTAAGGGCCTTTTTATACCTGAAGAAGAGATTAGATTGCAATAAACGAAAAGTATCGTTGTACTTTTTTGTAAGATAAAACGATGACAAATGTCCGAAATCAAATAGACCTTTCAAACCCTCAATTGTCAAAAACAAACTTTAAACAAAAGATAGAGTTTGGTTATAAGCATTTTTCTTGAATGTACAGTGGAGTATAGCTTTTAATCATGTAGGTTAGTTAGTGATTGCGAAACCTCCATGAGTCATGATATTGTTTATGGTGTTATAGTTTGCTTCCACCCACTCATCTGAGCATATTTGACTATAAGAAAGTAGATAATTATAATTTTGTCCTCATATTATGACATAATATAAAAAATAACGATCGTAACAATTTTGTATGGTCTGTGTAGGCTAGAAAAACAAATTTTCTTACGTTATCCAATAATATTTCAGATAGAACACATAATACTATTTATTTAAATGCAAGTAGTTTTTTAATCATTGAATGTTCAGAACCATTCGTTACATTTCTTACATGTTGGACCTTATAAACAGAACTCAACATTTTAAGTACATTTTTAGCAATAACACATTTTTATATTTGATGTCTCATTTACGCATGTTTAGGAAGTTTCAATTTTTTAACATACCATGAACATATTTTCTTACTTTTTACTAATAACCACATATTTTGAATTTTTGGATTCAAGAATGAAATACCTTAAACAATTATGACATCCTCTATTCACACTATTACGTAAATAAAAAACTTCTATCACGTCGTCTATTTTGTGATTTTATAATGATTGTTATGAACATTTTCAGTTATAAATCTCAAACAAGTATGCAACACCTTTAATAAGGTTTCCACGAATACGAAGTGGCAAGTCTATTATGAAGTTGTTGTGGATACAGTATCTGGTTTGCCATATAAAATATATTGGAATTCATTTGGTTTTCTCTAACGTACTAGAATACGTTTTCCTCAGGGCGTAAAGATCTCAGATATGCTTACTGACTTACTAGTGAAAATCAAGTAATAAGGCAATGAGTGAGTGACGCAGTTGGATAGTTCTGTTTACTATTATAGTCTAAATTGCAGTATCCAGACCACCTTGTGTAAAAAGGCTGATTCACGTCTAAAAAGATAGTATATAGGAAGAATTAAATCAGCTAAAGTATAATTTACAATTCCTTTTAAGCTTCAATGTTTTTTAATAATTAGAATATTATTTAAAAATGTATCCAAAAGCTTATATTGTTTTTAAGCTGGTAGAACCGTGTTCAAAGTATAACATTAAACATAATACTCGTATATGGGAAGCAATGGAAGACTGCAGTTGCACGATATGGCATCTTGTTCACTTTCACGAATAGTGAAAATGTGAACAAGGTACTTTAATGTTGGGAGAAAAACCTCTAGTGAAAATGAAAATGGTGCTGTGCGTAGAATTTCCCATAATATCCAACAAATACACATGATTGTCAACCAACGAGTTTATGGGACGGTCTTTTTTTAGGAAAAAGATAATAGGATAGATAATGAGTTAAGTTGATAGTCAAATATGAACAAAATTTATAGTTCACACCCAATAGTGTGAATTGGATGTCATACTTGTTGAAGGTATTTAATTCTTGAATCCGAAAATTCAAAATATGCAGTTATTAGAAAAAAGGAAGAACATATGCCCATCGCATGTTAACAAATTAAAATTTCCTAAGATTTGTAAACCTCAAGTTAGATGTAAAAGTTCTACATGCGCTAAATTAAGACATTAAGTCATGCGTTTAAAGAATTATATTGGAAAACCGACTAACAAATTAATTGTTTAGTGCTATATTTCGTTAGTTAAATTATGTGACATTGGATATAAAAGCATCGATTAATTGGCATAAATATCTTTATTGCACTAACGCTAAATGCAATTAATTATCCTGGTCTAACAATATGATTCATATAATGCGATCTATTTACGTAGGGTGAAGTACCAATTACTCCGATAGAGATTACCTAGAAATTATTAGACAGATAATATTACTGATACAAATATTGGTTGTAATGCAAATTAATGAACTCCGTCTTTAACACGACAAATATAACGTGTAGCCAAACGCTTTATTTTGTAAAAGACGTCGGGAAAAATATATATCTATGAAATAATTACAAACTCTATATATTTAGCTCATGCGTTAACGTTCTAATGGCATTCGTGATTTGCTTCACGTTCTAGAAAGATTATTTCGTGTACACCAGGAAGCTAGTTAAATAGTTCACTTGAAATATCAAAATCTGTTTATAACGCTGTAAATTTTGCTAACGTAGTTGCTAGTCTATGTTTTATGATGTAGCAGTCATTACTTTATCCACGACGTCATTTACGTGTACCAAATCTATATTCACGAAACCATTAAACATATTTTTGAAGAACTTTACTAAATGTAATATTTTAGGTGAAACACAGTCTATTTATAGTCCCGTATGTTAATCTATTTAAACCCGTGGTGTTCCTACTACATGAAACATACCTTAAAGGTCTTAAATGTAGATGTATATGAAGTACAATGCAGAATAAGTAAAAAATTAGGCATAATTTACTACGGAGGATTACTGTTTAGGTGGGTGGGGCTCTCTTAACGTTAAATGTGCAATCCTAAACATTAGGCAATACCGTCACCTGTCTGCTTCGACTGAGAGAGGCCGGAACAGCGCTAGACTTCTCTTGTCCCAAGGTTATAAAAAAAGTATAACTTGGTGAATAGTAAAGTAAAGGATGTCTTATTTAACCAGGCGAAGTTAGGGCTAAGTATCCTTATCTAACACACCCTGATGACCAACGGCCTAAAGGTGACTGCCCAACCACCACCAACGGCCGGGCAGGCGGGCTGCTTGCAAGGGCAGGATCGCTCAGCGGTCACCCATCCAAGCAACAGCCACGCTCGATGTTGCTTGATTCGGTTATCTCGCGATAACCGCTGTATCCGCTACAGTACACCATTGGCAGATTTAACATGGAATCTGGATAGGAGGCCTCAAGTTTCAAGTGCTCGGAACAGAGAAGTGTGAACAAGAAGCTGTATGGGCGAAGAAAAACCCCTGGTGAAAATGAAAGCATCGTTGGGGTGATTTTCTTTTATACGCTTCCCAAATATACACGATTCTCGGGGAATAATTTCCTTCAAAACAAATCACGAATGAATAACTGAAACTTGAAAACATATATTAGCTTATATACGTCTGCTATATTGAACTTCTTTGAATTATACATGGACATTTGAAAAGGAGGACATATTCCAGTTTAAAAAAAGAAGTTTCTAGGTTTTAACACATAATGAAATGTCTAATATCCTGTTGTCACTTTATATCAAACACCGGAAATAATAAGCAAATTATGATAATTAATGTTTTGGGTCAATCAGTAAACCTTTATTAGGAATTTGAAATACGAGTATATTTAGATTACAGATGAAAGTCTCATTACGGTTTTATAAATATAAAACTTTAATTTAAACAGTAACAACTTTTGTTATTGTTGAAGCTCTATGAAGCTCCATGATATGTTATCTGAATTGATTTACATATGAATTCATATAATTTTGCAACCTTAAGAAAAATAGATAAAATACACTAGACATTGATTTAAGATCATAGTTAATAATGTATGGCGAGTTGAATTTGTGCTCTACAACTACTTTTTGTGATTGCTACGCATAATTTGTATGCAGCTTGAAATATACTTGTAAGCCAATATTTTCAGTCTTCTCAACCCCAACTTTAAATCTTAAGATTAAGAAACTTCTTTGTGATGAGAAAATTGGCCCAAAATGAAAGTTGTTTAGATCAAAATTCTAGTCTAACGTTAAAATAATCATTATCAATGCATTATCACTTATGGTGGTATTCCGACTATCAATAATATCCTGTGTAGTCCAGTTTGCCCCCTTGAGGATATAAGGGGTAATGCATCGATTGCACGATTTATGCAAATTCCATCTTCCATATGTGAAAGCATATTACAGTTACTGATACATGTTTGTGTGTTTTACATGTATATTATAGTGTACTGGAGAATTGAAGAACTAGAACACCATACAATCTATGTAATGATATATAACATCCAGGGAACTGCAGAAAATAGTTTTAACAATTGCATAATTAACACTGTGCGTTGATTTTAACAAACATTTCACTGGCATTACTTAAACAAGAACTTGGAAAGGCTACTGTGAGTGATGTGAGTGATTCTGCTCTGTCCCTGCCTCCTCGTACGCTATTGATGATGGGTGACTGTTCAATGGATTGGTGCACAAATGGGGATCAGATAATCAATAGCTTTCAAATCAACTCAAATATTTAACTGCACATGTTCGGGATCATCAGATTTCATTTCACTCTAATACTCAGAGCTTTCTTATTTATCAATGACGACCCGGTGAGTTTACTTGGGCACTGAGGTTAGATAGCAATATGATATAAACACTTTTTAAAAGCGTTTCTTTTTAGATAAGCCCTCACAAGGTCAAGGAAATTGAAATATAGTTATTTTAGTACTATGTCCCGTTCATATCGATGTTTAAGAATATTTTTAATCTTACTTATGTAATTGTGAGCTATTACATTAATCAGGAATAACTTCCATGCATTTCTTAGCTAACCACCTGTCTGTCTGCTTGTGTCCAGGTTTTAACATTACAGCTATATACTACATATTCAAATTTTAATAACGGAAGAATTTTCGAAAAGTATATAAAAGAAATAAAACATGGCTTATATTTAGATGAATATTTTAATACTAGGCTTTTTGCCCTACGACCATATGCAAATAATAACGCAGTGTTTGAATGTTTTACTGAATACTCTCCCCAAAATTAAAAGACCCACTAATACATTTATTTATATTGGTTATCAGCTTAATCATAATAAGCAGAATACTAATTTTAGTAGAGATTATCAGAGCAATATTGATTTTATCATTGTAACTTTTAGTGTGCAGTACACAAAACCGAAATTTGTTCAAACTCTGAGTATAACACAAAATAAAAAAGGCATAGAAAATGCAATATTTTTTCAACTAATGGCATCTGTTAAAAGTTATGATCATAATTATGATATAGCAAGTAAACAAAGTTAGTAATTGTTTAGTGCATTTTTGAGAGTAGAGGTTCTCATCACAACTTGTAACATAATAAGTTTAATCTCAAAATTTCCATTTACGAATAAGAAATGTATCACGAATTTTGTACAAAGTCTTCCATAATAGACTTATATAATTTTGTGGTTGACAGTCCTGACATATCATATTACTTTGATCATACAAATGTTCCGGTAAAGTTTAACCGAATAATTTATGGATACGTTATAATGAAAAATATATCCTTTAGCTTTAGGATTACTCTGAAAATGCTATTACATTAAAGATTAGGCCTATAACTATTCATTATGTTTATATAAAGCCATTACAGGATTTACTGTCCATAATATACATTCCAATTTTATACTTGATTCTATCTATAGTAGGATCTGTCAAACGAAATTTTAAGATACTTTTAGAACGTTCTAGTATAGTTTTAGTAAAATTTTACGTCTTTCTCCACGAAGACAGTACTCATATTGTAATCCTAGACAGCAAACTAAGTATTTCGTTAAATATCAAGGTAAACTTTTGGCAATGAAGTTGGGGATCCTTTAAGAGACTGTAATTTAAAGGTACTTTGATGTAAGGTAAAAGTTTGATTGGGGCTTGCAAAAAGACCGTCAATCTGTGAAAAGTTTTGAGCAGGAAGTATCTTTCTGTCTTTAGTTGAAAGAGGATCAACTTGAAGTTGCCACTTGGAAGTACTCTAAAAGAACGTACAGCAATGTTTCTTCTATTTTACACGTTGTTTTAACGCTAAAAACACAATTTCCCGTTCTTTTTGTGTAAAGGAAGTAGCAGGTCTACTCAGTAAACCTGTCGAATTAAAGTCGTTGGTAATTTTTTGTTACCATGCCTCAAATGTCATTAATTAATTCGCAAAATTCAAGTTTCTAATGATTAATACCCAAAAAAACGCACCGAAATTAAATTTTTGTTACACACGATGATATAAATCGCCTCCGAAATTGTTCAAAACTCGCAAAAAGTTAACAAAAGTTTAAGCAATTCAGAAGAATTGTTAGACTTTCAGGTGACTATAGCGGCTTTGTTACCAGTCTTATCAGTACATTAAAAGCGTAGACATCAAGTAAACTGTACTTAAGAAAGCCTGATGTCCTTTCCCGTAGATAAGCGTTGTGAAGTTTATGATTGTGCTAGCTGAGTTTATGATATCTGAGTATAAACGCTGTCTTTCACTATTTCCCTGATAGCAGGGTTGTTATCAACATTTTACGACGAATTGATAAGAAAGGTGCATGTTTATGAAACTATAAAACCTGCATTTTAGTAGTAGTAAATGCAAGCTCAAAATTGCTACGGTTAAATAAAAATTAAAACATCACTTCTAGTGTTTATATATATATATTGTAATTATATTAAATACCTCGTAAAAAGATTATCAAATTTATTTCTAATCATAAATAACAAACGAATGAACTTAATAGTTACGCCACTAGCTATCAAAGTTTGAATCTATAAAATGATGAACTTTTAAATTTTAGAATTTCTCCTCAAAAGTACAAATAAACACATAAGTACACACGTATATATTTAGAGAATGAAAACAGTTTTTTTGATCATAATGTACAATGTTTTATGAGTGAACAGAGGACGGATTCACTCATCGAACAGAATCTGGAATGTATCGCAAAGTATACATATTTTATCGCAAACAAACTGTTAAATACCAAAAATTACCGCTCCCACGAACACAATACTTGTATCACGCAAATACTTTCCGTGAGATAGATATACTCACCATGCCTGAAACATATTCAATGTAATTTTAACTCTGCATATATATATATATATATATTATATATATATATATATATATATATATATACAGAGTGTAATTTAAGTCCTGATACGCCTGGATATATTCCAAATGGATTGAGATATCGATGTACAATCTTCACCATACCTTTTAAAATACCTTTGGGGGGGAGGGTGTAGAGGGGAGTAACTTAAAATTTTCAAATTGCACCCCTATCTTGTGGCATGTTATATTAAAGGTATATTCAATGGAAACACAATGAGATGAAAAAAAACGTCTCTACAAAGATCCTAGCTAACGTTAAGGGCGAATAATCCCTTACATAGTAATGCCACCTAGAATGCCACGTTTCAAACTACGTAAAGGAAGAAACATTACATAAATATATAATCTGGGCCCCACAAAGACTTACTAAAAGATATCCCGCATGCAATGTCTTGATGCGCAAGAAATAGGCAATGTGTATACAGATTGTTATTATTTCGCGTTATTTCCCTATAAATTTTGCTAGAAACAGGATAGAGATGTTGCCTTAGGGTTATTATGTTTGAATTGAATATACCTTAAATATGATATGTCACAAGATATTTGTTGCAGTTTGACAATTTTAGGCTATCCCCCTTTGGGGGTGAATTTATTTTACACACCGAAAAAAACAAAAAATTATTTTAATAAGTATGGTGAGGGTTGTATATCGATCTCTTCCAATCCGTTTGGAATATATCTAGGAGTATCAGGTATTAATTTACACCCTGTATATTACTAAGTATTATTGGAGGAAACGCGCAGCGACTGTCCGTTATCGCAATCTGGATGAAAGCAGGATTATTGTGATTCGAATATTGATAATGTTGTTAATGTTGTGTAAGCATGATATCTAAGCTACAAGTCATGATACAGTACCTTTAGTGACATAGGTGGGAGACGTGTAGGCGGGTTATCCGGCCTCACAAGCTTTATATACGTTCCAAGCTCTTGCTGTGAGATTGAATATCGATAACAACACTACGCATGATATCTAAGCTACAAGTCATGATACAGTACCTTTAGTGACATAGGTGGGAGACGTGTAGGCGGGTTATATCCGGCCTCACAAGCTTTATATACGTTCCAAGCTCTTGCTGTGAGATTGAATATCGATAACAACACTACGCATGATATCTAAGCTACAAGTCATGATACAGTACCTTTAGTAACATAGGTGGGAGACGTGTAGGCGGGTTATCCGGCCGCACAAGCTTTATATACGTTCCGAACTCTTGCTGTGAGATTGAATATCGATAACAACACTACGCATGATATCTAAGCTACAAGTCATGATACAGTACCTTTAGTAACATAGGTGGGAGACGTGTAGGCGGGTTATCCGGCCGCACAAACTTTTTTATACGTTCCAAGCTCTTGCTGTGAGATTGAATATCGATAACAACACTACGCATGATATATAAGCTACAAGTCATGATACAGTACCTTTAGTAACATAGGTGGAAGACGTGTAGGCGGGTTATCCGGCCGCACAAGCTTTTTTATACGTTCCAAGCTCTTGCTGTGAGATTGAATATCGATAACAACACTACGCATGATATCTAAGCTACAAGTCATGATACAGTACCTTTAGTAACATAGGTGGAAGACGTGTAGGCGGGTTATCCGGCCGCACAAGCTTTTTTATACGTTCCAAGCTCTTGCTGTGAGATTGAATATCGATAACAACACTACGCATGATATCTAAGCTACAAGTCATGATACAGTACCTTTAGTGACATAGGTGGGAGACGTGTAGGCGGGTTATCCGGCCGCACAAGCTTTATATACGTTCCAAGCTCTTGCGGTGAGATTGAATATCGATAACAACTCTACGCATGATATCTAAGCTACAAGTCATGATACAGTACCTTTAGTAACATAGGTGGGAGACGTGTAGGCGGGTTATCCGGCCGCACAAATTTTTATATACGTTCCAAGCTCTTGCTGTGAGATTGAATATCGATAACAACACTACGCATGATATCTAAGCTACAAGTCATGATACAGTACCTTTAGTAACATAGGTGGGAGACGTGTAGGCGGGTTATCCGGCCGCACAAGCTTTATATACGTTCCAAGCTCTTGCTGTGAGATTGAATATCGATAACAACACTACGCATGATATCTAAGCTACAAGTCATGATACAGTACCTTTAGTAACATAGGTGGGAGACGTGTAGGCGGGTTATCCGGCCGCACAAGCTTTATATACGTTCCAAGCTCTTGCCGTGAGATTGAATATCGATAACAACTCTACGCATGATATCTAAGCTGCAAGTCATGATACAGTACCTTTAGTAACATAGGTGGGAGACGTGTAGGCGGGTTATCCGGCCGCACAAGCTTTATATACGTTCCAAGCTCTTGCGGTGAGATTGAATATCGATAACAACACTACGCATGATATCTAAGCTACAAGTCATGATACAGTACCTTTAGTAACATAGGTGGGAGACGTGTAGGCGGGTTATCCGGCCGCACAAACTTTTTTATACGTTCCAAGCTCTTGCTGTGAGATTGAATATCGATAACAACACTACGCATGATATCTAAGCTACAAGTCATGATACAGTACCTTTAGTAACATAGGTGGGAGACGTGTAGGCGGGTTATCCGGCCGCACAAGCTTTATATACGTTCCAAGCTCTTGCTGTGAGATTGAATATCGATAACAACACTACGCATGATATCTAAGCTACAAGTCATGATACAGTACCTTTAGTAACATAGGTGGGAGACGTGTAGGCGGGTTATCCGGCCGCACAAGCTTTATATACGTTCCAAGCTCTTGCCGTGAGATTGAATATCGATAACAACTCTACGCATGATATCTAAGCTACAAGTCATGATACAGTACCTTTAGTAACATAGGTGGGAGACGTGTAGGCGGGTTATCCGGCCGCACAAGCTTTATATACGTTCCAAGCTCTTGCTGTGAGATTGAATGTCGATAACTACGTCACGCGACATTATGTAAGATTACACGTTATAATACTGAACCGTGTATATCAGTGAAGTATCACTAGTAAGTGGGAGTCGATAAGGATTACGCGGTGTCACAAACTGTATAATACATTGTGAATTCGCACTGTGAAATTGAATATCGATCCCCGTGTCGGCATCGTGTCGCTCCGAAAATTGATATGTAAGGCTACTCGTATTATATTGGACCTTCAGTAACATCGATGCGAGACGTGTATACGGATTGTCCGGTGTCACAAGCTTTTTTAACGCTTTAAATTCTTGTAAAATTGTATATCGATAACAACACCATGAGAAATATTATTGACAACATTTTATAATATTGGATCTTATGTATCAATATTTCGGATTACTAATGGCACAGACTGTATAGACGTTAATAATTAGTAATATGAGATATTATGAGTATAAATGACAAATTTACGTACATTTGTATTATTAACTAAAGCTCTAGCTGGGAAATTGAATACAAATCATGACACCATGCCTTATTTACTCAAGTTAACTTTCACAACCTGAGCTAAGACAATAATATTAAACCATCTAGAACAGGACCTACATTTTAAATGTTTAAGATTTTAAACCAGTATAATTTTTTAAAAGGTGAACCCTTTGAAGTCGGATTTGCGGCATTGTACTGTACTAATAAAGACCTTTAATTTGATATACTACTCGACCTATGCTTCATTTAATATTTCCTTCTTACTCCTTGCGGCCCACCTCTCTGACATAACAAAATTATGATAGTTACTTAAAACAGTTAGTTTATATGTGCAGTACCAAGTATTATTACTTTAACTGTAATCGTTCGAAAATTACCAAGCCCGTGACGGACCTTTTTTACACCCTGTATGTATATTTCGTTAAACACGTGCATTTGACTGTGTTTAGTTGCCTTTAACTACAACATCTGAGGATATTAATTATAAGAATGTGAAAAGTGTTGGTATTAAAGGATTCAAGAGATTGTCGGACCTTGTATATCTATCATATTAGAAGAACAACTTCATGTTGACTGTTGGTGATATTAAACTGATTAGCAAACCCTATCTGGCCAACGGCCGTTACTATCTCAATTTCACAACGCGATGTGTAAGGCTAAATTTTTGAATGTTGGTGATATCAAACTGATTTGCAAACCCTATCTGGCCAACGGCCATTACTATCTCAATTTCACAACGCGATGTGTAAGGCTAAATTTTTGAATGTTGGTGATATCAAACTGATTTGCAAACCCTATCTGGACAACGGCCGTTACGATCTCAACATCACAACGTGATGTGTAAGGCTACATGTTTGAATGTTGGTGATATCAAACTGATTTGCATAACCTACCTGGCCAACGGTCGTTACTATCTCAATTTCACAACACGATGTGTAAGGCTACATTTTTGTATGTTGGTTATATCAAACTGATTTGCAAACCCTATCTGGCCAACGGCCATTACTATCTCAACGTCACAACGCGATGTGTAAGGCTACATGTTTGAATGTAGGTGATATCAAGCTTTTTAGCAAACCCTATCTGGACAACGGCCATTACTATCTCAACGTCACAACGCGATGTGTAAGGCTAAAATTTTTTTATGTTGGTGATATCAAACTGATTTGCAAACCCTATCTGGACAACGGCCGTTACGATCTCAACTTCACAACGCGATATGTAAGGCTACATGTTTGAATGTAGGTGATATCAAGCTTTTTTGCAAACCCTATCTGGCCAACGGCCATTACTATCTCAACGTCACAACGCGATGTGTAAGGCTACATGTTTGAATGTAGGTGATATCAAGCTTTTTTGCAAACCCTATCTGGCCAACGGCCATTACTATCTCAACGTCACAACGCGATGTGTAAGGCTAAATTTTTGTATGTTGGTGATATCAAACTGATTTGCAAACCCTATCTGGACAACGGCCGTTACGATCTCAACGTCACAACGCGATGTGTAAGGCTACGTGTTTGAATGTTGGTGATATCAAACTGATTAGCAGACCCTATCTGGCCAACGGCCGTTACGATTTCAACTTCACAACGCGATGTGTAAGGCTACATGTTTGAATGTAGGTGATATCAAGCTTTTTTGCAAACCCTATCTGGACAACGGCCATTACTATCTCAACGTCACAACGCGATGTGTAAGGCTACATGTTTGAATGTAGGTGATATCAAGCTTTTTTGCAAACCCTATCTGGCCAACGGCCATTACTATCTCAACGTCACAACGCGATGTGTAAGGCTAAATTTTTGTATGTTGGTGATATCAAACTGATTTGCCAACCCTATCTGGCCAACGGCCATTACTATCTCAATTTCACAACGCGATGTGTAAGGCTAAATTTTTGAATGTTGGTGATATAAAACTGATTAGCAGACCCTATCTGGCCAACGGCCGTTACGATCTCAACGTCACAACGCGATGTGTAAGGCTAAATTTTTGAATGTTGGTGATATCAAACTGATTTGCAAACCCTATCTGGACAGCGGCCGTTACAATCTCAACGTCACAACGCGATGTGTAAGGCTATATGTTTGAATGTTGGTGATATAAAACTGATTAGCAGACCCTATCTGGACAACGGCCGTTACAATCTCAACGTCACAACGCGATGTGTAAGGCTACATGTTTGAATGTTGGTGATATAAAACTGATTGGCAGACCCTATCTGGCCAACGGCCGTTACGATCTCAACGTCACAACGCGATGTGTAAGGCTACATGTTTGAATGTTGGTGATATCAAATTGATTTGCAAACCCTATCTGGACAACGGCCGTTACGATCTCAACGTCACAACGCGATGTGTAGAGCTACATGATTTAATTTTGGTGATATAAAGCTGATTTGCAAACCATATCTGGCCAACGGCCGTTACGATCTCAACGTCACAACGCGATGTGTAGAGCTGCATGTTTGAATGTTGGTGATATCAAATTGATTTGCAAACCCTATCTGGACACCGCAACGGCCATTACGATCACAGCTGGAAGCGGAGATCATGGCAACATGTCATTATGGTATATAATTTAACCAGTATATAGATGTGAAACGTTCTGAAGGAATGCCCAGTGTGACAAATTGTATACTAGTTGTGTGATATTTCTGTGAGCTAGTGTATCCATAGCAAGGTTACGCGTAATAAGTACGGCTTCATGTTAACGTTGGAACTAGTATATCTTTAATATTGGTGGAAGAAAAGCAGTAGCAATTTCTGTACCACACACCGTTCACATATGCGGTGGGGATTCCTGCTGTGAAATTGAAAATCGTCACACTGTTACACAGTGGAAAAGGTTATTTTGGTACGACAATTGCTCTAGGCTTTCCCTGTTAAAACATTTATTTGGAATATTTTTCCGTGCAAAATGAATATCGCTAACAAGGATACAACTTAAAATTTAAAACCATATGTTTCGACATATAGCTGAATTATCCAGTGCGCAGTTTAGACGCCTCAAACACTAGTTGTGAGATTGAATATCGATCCCAACGCGGTCTCCTTGCCCTGATATATAAGGCTACATGCCATTATGTCGGACTATCTCTTAGTACTCTACTTGGGAGACATATAGCTTGATTATCCAGTGCGCAGTTTAGACGCCTCAAACACTAGTTGTGAGATTGAATATCGATCCCAACGCGGCTCCGTGCCCTGATATATAAGGCTGCATGCCATTATGTCGGACTTTCTCTTAGTACTATACTTGGGAGACATATAGCTTGATTATCCAGTGCGCAGTTTAGACACATCAAATACTAGTTGTGAGATTGAATATCGATCCCAACGCGGCTCCGTGCCCTGATATATAAGGCTGCATGCCATTATGTCGGACTCTCTCTTAGTACTCTACTTGGGAGACATATAGCTTGATTATCCAGTGCGCAGTTTAGACACCTCAAACACTAGTTGTGAGATTGAATATCGATCCCAACGCGGCTGCGTGACCTGATATATAAGGCTGCATGCCATTATGTCGGACTTTCTCTTAGTACTCTACTTGGGAGACATATAGCTTGATTATCCAGTGCGCAGTTTAGACACCTCAAACACTAGTTGTGAGATTGAATATCGATCCCAACGCGGCTCCGTGCCCTGATATATAAGGCTGCATGCCATTATGTCGGACTCTCTCTTAGTACTATACTTGGGAGACATATAGCTTGATTATCCAGTGCGCAGTTTAGACGCCTCAAACACTAGTTGTGAGATTGAATATCGATCCCAACGCGGCTCCGTGCCCTGATATATAAGGCTGCATGCCATTATGTCGGACTATCTCTTAGTACTCTACTTGGGAGACATATAGCTTGATTATCCAGTGCGCAGTTTAGACGCCTCAAACACTAGTTGTGAGATTGAATATCGATCCCAACGCGGCTCCGTGCCCTGATATATAAGGCTGCATGCCATTATGTCGGACTCTCTCTTAGTACTATACTTGGGAGAAATATAGCTTGATTATCGAGTGCGCAGTTTAGACGCCTCAAACACTAGTTGTGAGATTGAATATCGATCCCAACGCGGCTCCGTGCCCTGATATATAAAGCTGCATGCCATTATGTTGGACTATGTTTATCGTGTTTGCAGTGGGATTTTTCCAGCGTCACAAACTCTACAGATACCACGATTGATATGTACAATCCCATGCATTAAAATTTGTAGTAAAACGTTATATCTAGACCTTGTTTATCAATAAGAATCGTGGTAGATCTAAATGTCTAATTTGTATATCAGCAACTTTTGGGGAACAAACCTCGACTGTAATATCAGTCTTAAATATTTTTGTAATCTGTAGCTTAGAGATTGAAAATCTAAAACAGCACCGTCGCATGTTATGTAAAGCTATATAATTATTTTGAATCTTGTTAAATTAAAAATTTATTGGAGACGTGAATGTTGTGTACTGCCGTGTTACAAATTACATACTGTGTTCTTGCCTTAAGCTGGGAACAATAATTAATACTAAATTGGGTTTTCATATAACAGGATACAAGCAATTATTGACAGCTTTACAATATTACTAGGAGAGGTGTAGATGGGGCATCTGTTGTTACAAAGTATAGAAGATGAGAAGATTTATGATACAAATTGTATGTACGTTTGATCTTCCATATCAGTAATATATGTTGAAAAACTGTAGTCAAGTCAATTCATATCATAATGTGTATAGATAAATGTAATTGAGTCAACTACATCGAGTCAATTTACATCATATTACGTGTAGGCTAAAAGTGAGTAATTTATATCTTCTGTGTCAATACTATATGTGAGAAGATTGCATTTAGTCGCAATTCATGACAATTCTATGCCGAGTCAGCTCAAAACACAAATAGTAAGTATGTACTGGAGATGTACAGGGTCAATAGTCTCAGCGTCACAATCTGTACAGCAGAGTCTAGCTTTGAGATTGTATATTCAATCACAACTCCTCGTTATTATATGTAAGGCTACATGTACTTACGTTGCAACTTTTTTATCAGTAATATTTATTGGAGACGAACATTGTTCAATAGTCTCAGCGTCACAATCTGTACAGTAGAGTCTAACTTTGAGATTGTATATTCGACTCGTTATTATATGTAAGGCTACATGTAATTACGTTGCAACTTTTTTATCAGTAATATTTATTGGAGACGAGCATTGTTCAATAGTCTCAGCGTCACAATCTGTACAGTAGAGTCTAACTTTGAGATTGTATATTCAATTCGTTATTATAATGTAAGGCTACATGTAATTACGTTGCAACTTTTGTATCAGTAATATATATTGGAGACGAGCAGGTTCAATAGTCTCAGCGTTACAATCTGTACAGTAGAGTCTAACTTTGAGATTGAATATTCGATGACAACTCCTCGTTATTGTATGTAAGTATACATAAAACGACGATACATGTACAGTATACATGTTGGATCGTTTTTAAAAGTAATACCTGTTAGGGACGAGCAGGTTGAGAGTTCTTAGTGTCACAATTTGTATAGCGGACTTTAGCTGTGAAATTGAATGTCGATTACCATGCTTCGCAGCGTTGCCGCCTCTCAATTTTAGGGCGCAATCCTCCAATATTCCCACACTCATCTTCTTATTGATAAATTATATGTGAATTCCCTATAATACAAGTATAATTCCCTATAATCTTCTCCTCCACGGACATAAATTTTAAGTAATAGTGAGCAAATAAATTTGCTTCCTGCTATATTTTTCTCCGCACTCTATTAATCTCTGAGAATTAAAATAAGCTCGTGTTGCCAACAAGCGAAGTAATTCCAAATACATAAGAATAATATATAATTATTACTTATGACTGTATTATAATCTTACTGGTCTTTTAATAAGCTTAATGGTCAATATTATGTATAATTATATGATATTTGTTTTACATGTAATTAACGATCTTATATGCTAAAACCACACTTTTTTAGTTTCTCTTTACCAAAAAGGAATAGTAAGAAAAATCCCAGTCGTTAAATGTTCCCTGTTTTGTTTCACATCAGGATTTCCTTCTTACTTGTAGATACCATTTCTTATATAGCAAGCGATAGAAAATCCAGGTCTGATTGTTGATATTAGAAAAATCTGCTCAGTAAAATACTAAACAAATCAAATCACGTTTATTTCCACACAAAAATGAAAGACAAAAAAGTAAATCTATATATTGAAAAGGATAAAAATGTAGCATTTGGATATCTAATTAATGTTTGATACATCAAAAACATTTGTAGACTCTTAACATCGTTTACTTGCGATATTGTTTAAGTCAGAGGGGAGAGATGTTCCGTCTTGCTGGGGTAATTAGTTCCTGCAGATGTTCCTTTTGCACTATTCACTATTTTTCGGGGTTGAAATTTGGGTCTTTGCTTACTGCTACTATGGAGTGTATCGTTTTATACACACAGATGGGTTGTATAGACAGACGGAAGGGAGATAGAGAAAGGCAGGCGAATTGTAAAGGTAGGTATTACATGTATGCAATCGAATGGTACCGATAGACAAGGTAGGTAGAAATATGAGTGATAAGGAAAGGCATAAGGTCGGTATATATATATATATATATATATATATATATATATATATATATATATATATATATATATATATATACCATGCGCGCAGGTGGGGTGGCTTCAACTCATCTGGATTTCTTCTACGAGTCTGTACCATCGTTCAGAAGGAAAGTGAGTGCTCTGTGTGATGTTACCTAATGCTGGGGCCGTCGACTCCCCTCATTATAGTGCCAGTGCCTCCTCTTCAGTTTCTTTTTTCTGTTCTTTTCGTTGTTGTTTGTTGTATATTTATTTTGTTATAGTATTTATAGTTTTTCTGTTAGTTATATCAATTGAAATAGTAGCCCTATACACTGTTCACCTAATCTCTATTCTTGTTATTGTTACCTGATATTTTTATTGTTGTTAGTATATATATAGTTTATTTCTTAGTTATTATAAAACTGAAGCCCTATACACTGACTCAATCCCACTCTAGTTTATCCTACTGTTATCTTATATTCTTTACTGATGTTAGTCCTTTTTATATAGTTTATTTACTGTTTTTCCTTCATAGTATTTTTATTGATTGTTGTTATTTCTTATTTTGATAGCTCTCCTTAGGCTCTATGTTCTGTAGCTATAAAGTGTTATACTAGCCGTTACACTTTCCAGTCTTGTTACAGTAGTTGCCTATGTTGTTTGCTAGTCATGCCTCCTTATTGTATGTTACCATTTACTCACTGTCCTGTTAGCTCCTAAGAAAACTTTAGTACATCTTGTCCATAATTATCTTTTGTGATTTCTGTATAAAATTCGCGTTTGCCATTGGAATAAATAAATATAAGGGTAGTACAGATGAGTTGGGCATACAAATGGAACAGATAGAGAATCGGTACAGCTAGACTGTCAGATGGTATGAGTAGACATTATAGTCGTACAGTTAGATATTCCTGTGGTAAAGAGATGAACTGTACGTGCAAATATTTGTATTGTATAGATTAACATTCGTGTGATGTTCAAATAGACAGAAAGTTGTCGGCTGGCCTTTAGCACTTGGCCTATAAATTGTGGGACTGGAAAGATTTCATTTCTGACTTTCCATCTGGACGATATATCGGAATCGAACTGACCTATATAGAATTTAAACTTTGCACAAAGCTACTCTTATATATTAGCGACGCTGAGTTTGATAATAGTGCATTTCATGCATAGGATCCGGATGAACGTTCGCAAATATTTTTGCATTGGCCTTGTGGGTAACCATGATGGCAACGAGAAAAAGTAGAATAAATAAAAATGTAAACAAACTGAATCCAATAATTTAATATTTCAACGTGTGACTTTTATTCAAATATAAGAATCAAAAATAGTAGAAAGTTAATGTTAAAACACGGTCAACGGATTTGACTTAGGCGCGCTCATGCGTTGTAGTATCCTAGTTAGCTCACCGAACATTTTTATCTGAACACTGCTATGAAACCTAATTTAATGAAAAAAACCGGAATGCATTATGTGGCAATATATCTCGAGAAAGATTTCATATCTTGAATTAAAATTTACGTATAACTTCAGTTCTACATACACAAGAATGTTTTCTATGATGGCACATGTCTAAACATGGAATTTGGCTGAGCATCATTGAAGGCTGGCACGACTTCTATTTTTCCTGCCGGAGGCAAATTTCTGTATAATTACCCGCCTTTATATCTGTCTACAGGATGTCTCGAAAATGAAATGAACATGCGACATGAGCAAAGATGCGACACTTGGTGTGGTACAGATAACTAGAGTGGTTGTACAGATAGTCAGATGGGTGGTACAGATAACTAGAGTGGTTGTATAGATAGGCGGGTGTTATAGATACACAAAAGTGTGATACAAATAAACATACAACTGGTGTTGATAGATAGGTGGGTAATATTTATAAACAAGAGGGTTCAAATATACATTATGGTGATACAAAAGGCATAACCGTTGTGCAAATAATCTTTTGTGTCAGTCATGCGAATTAACGCCAACATAATTATACAAAATTTTGTTTTGTGATACTCATATTTATTATAAAAACTATACCATAAGTTTTTTACCCACGATGAGAAATACCGACACAGACTATAGTATCACCAGCTCTGGTGCCATGTTAATCTTAATAGAAATTTAAAATATTGGGAATATAATTTCATTTAACTATGAATGATTAAAGGATGATACTCATCGAACTACTCCTCAACAATCGAGTTTTATCATTAAGTCAGTACTGTCTATTATGTAAATATACGATAAAGCTGAATATTCAGTTCTGTCCTTTGTTTAAAGTTTGTTATTGACGATGGAAGGTTTAAAAGGATAACAGGATTTCGGACATTTCCATCGTTATGTGTTACAATAGGTATAACACAACGTTTCGAGGATTGGAATCTATCCTCTTCGTCAGGTGTTGAAGAAGAGTAAGATGTTCGACAATAATGCCGGTTATGCAACACAGCCAAGTTACTAATTACATTGCCATAGTTTTATTTTTATTCTTAAATTTAGACTATCTGAATAATTTTGAAACATTTAGTTAGTGTGTTCACTTTTTATTGCATCGTAACAGAACATGTTCTCTATAATATAAATATTTCACGGCCTATTTTGTTTAGAGTTTGAATCTCTGTATTTTCACTTCAGCTCATAGGAGGCTGAAGATCTTCTTAACTTGGAGCGGTTGATTGTCTTATACAGTAAGGGCAAAATTTAAAATATATTTCTTACGTTGTTTTAAAATGGAAGAAACCTATTAACGTTTGTATAGCATTAATGTCACGAAAACTATCATAGACACAGAAAAGGCCCAGTAACATAAAACGTTGAAACCAAAAGGAATAGACTTTGGAATCTCATTATTTGAGATAAAATTAGTTACAAACTCATTTTAAATGTTCCAATAACAAAATTACACATAAGTAAATACGATCTATTTTTTACATTGATTGTTTACATCCTTAATAAATCCCTTTATACCTCTTAACATTGACGTAGTAGAAATGTATTTACTAAGTAAATCTATACGCGACCTTATCCTTATCCTAATAGGATTTTGTAAAATACTTATGTCGCCCATTTCAAATATTTTAACCATTTTGAACCATCTGAAATACAGTTTTTCTACTCATTTACTGTTTAATAATACAAACGAAATGCTGTAATTAAGCACGTATATTAGTTTTGAATTCTTAAGTAAATCTCAGACAAATGCTTAAACCGAAGACACAGTTTCATCAAAATTTGGTAAAAGAATTCATAAGTTATCTAACCAGTCGGTTCAATTCAGTAATTACTAGAACTGGTATTAAAGGACCTAGGGTTCAAGCTGAAACCAAGTGAATTAATTTGTGGTCTTAATTCAAGCATAAACTATTATTAATATTCCAAAAGAAAGAACTATTTTGAAAACAGTTTTTATGAGTTTTTTAGCAACAAGTTATTATTATTTCATATGTTTACAAAATACATATAGTGGTCGATAAAACTTACACAACGTAAGCTAATAAACAACTCAATTCTTTATGGCTCTTCAAGGCTACATACTTGTTTCAATAAAACAACACAAGTGTAGACCGCCGCATGGCGTCCAATGCAGTCATTGAGTTGCTCTTTGTATTAGCTTCATGTTTACCTTTTTAATATTATCTGAGAATCATAAAATACAAAGATGATTCACTTTGTAAAAGTGAAACTGTAAGGCTATGTAAAAAGCCAATAGCTGAAGAACAAACTTAAGAAGTGTTTTCATATAAAGTCTCCTTTAGTCGTAATGAGTAATTGTATTTGGTATAGATGTATTTGCACCATAAATTGATGTAATTACATTTGGGAGTGCCGATGGCCGAGTGGTCTAAGACGTTGGAATTTGAGTCTGAGTTGGAGATAGCGCAGGTTCGACTCCTGTCCGTGACCGTTGCACTTTTTATCAGTACCGACCTTGTACTGTATCGACTCTCCCCCTTATTCTGTTTGATAAGATCCTCGCACAGACCAGTGGCCCACGAGGACGCGCAAAATAAGGCTTAAAAGGGGATCGGCTTCTCCTTAAAAAAAAAATTAAATTGTCTGGAAATAGATATTGTCCTAGAGGCAATTTTACTGTATGCTTTACAATTGAAAGTTAGGAGTTGACGTTTTCTGTAAAACCTGCCAATAGACTTCGTTTTAGCCGGTAACAAAGAAACATTTTGTTGCGATTGCAGACCACGTGGTCCCTCATATGAGGTTCATATGTTGAAGTCTCTGCAAAGCGTAAATTCACTGAATACTACTTCAAACATAATGTTACCTACACCCTTTTTTCCAAATGTAAGTATGTCCGCAAGAGGTTTATCAAAATGTTTGTGAACTTTTTTTAGTAAGTGAAGACTAAAAATATTTCAAATTCAAATTCAAATTCAAATGACTTTATTTGTATTATATATACAAAAGGGCGAATTTAGGGCCATAAGGCCCTGTCTTACAATTAACCCTAATTGTAAAATAATGAGAGAGAACCCTAATTGTATTATTTTACCCTAATTGTAAAATAAAATATTGAGAACAGTTTTAGTATAGCCCATAGCCTTTCCATTTTCTCTCAACAATATCAACAACCAAAGATCTAGTTTGACGCTTCTATTTTATTTAATTCTAAGAAATTACCAAACGGTCATAATATTCCAAATCTTATTCTCAGAAGTACCGAACGCTAGCTGGTGCTTTCTGATTATATAAGATTTGGTATTAAATATGTCTACTGCAAGTTAAGAAACTAGATTTTGTTTTATTAAAAAAATATATAAAACATATATTACGCTAAATCAAGGTAATTTAGATTAAAGCCGTTTTAGTTTACTTGATTCAAGCATTATTTAAACATATGCAAGTTTTCAAAGCAATGGCACATTTTAATAGTAGTATTTTAGCAGTAGGAAATATATTTTGTAAAGTTTCAAAAATTTAAACATATATTACGTGGAAACATATTTCATATTTTACTCTAAACCGGAGAATACTCGTATTTTCTGAAATTGTTATTAGTATCGTTTATTGCTAGCATTCTTGGGTGCTGGTGACTGAAAAATTTAGTTCTCTAAATCGAGGAGGATTTTATGATTCCGAAACAATATGCCTTTTAATTTTATTCCTCTGTTGATTATAAGAAATAATAATTAAGTTTCATATTTTCAAAAACTTTCAATGTTAACCCTTTATACACAATTATTCTGATCCATAAACCTCAAAATCAGTCATGTAGACAGTGTACAAGTTACACGTGTTAATGTTCTTTTGGAGTAATCGCATTGAGCCTCATAATTTATTTAAAAACAAACAAAAATGGTAAACTATTTACTTTTTCAATAGTTGTCGCCCAAGGCTTCGAAGGTTCCAAATTTCAAGCTTCTAGTTCGTCGATAAGGGTCTAACACAATCGGTGTGTTTGTAAGGTCCTATTTAGAGTAATAATATTATTTCATAAAAACCTTAAGAAATTTAAAAGTGTATAAACGGTCAACTGATAGCTATGCTGTGATTAATATTCCGGAAACTTAAATGTATTTCAAAAAATTGTCATTCAGTTTCAGTTATCAGTAAATGTATTTTTTATTTCTTCTTCATTACTGAATTTGTATTACTGACACCTTATCATTAAAGGCGATTGTGCTCTATAGACAGCATTAATGTGTGAACCAGTCATTAATGTTAATTATATTCACACATAAATACTATACATTGAGTACAATCGTCTCGGATGATAAGGATCCCTTTCATGTTCTTCAGTGATTCGAATAATGGTTTGATATAGCATAATTGTATTATTTTGAGTTTAAATGTGTTTGAAAATAAAACGCCAATTTGGAACACATGGAAATAACGTTTATTTTTTCACACAAACAATTTAAATCACACAATTCAAGTTGAAATAACCTATTAAAATGAACTTAGTTTGTAAGCAGGTTACAAAATTGGTTATTTTTAAAGTACGAAATGAACAACTTTGATACGTTATGCATATCAGAAGTGTAACTATTTCAAACTAAAGTTAATTGTTAAGGGTTTTAGGACTGTACGAAAAATAATTACATAATGAATAATGTTTTTGAAATGTAGAGGATAAATTTTCAGTCTGAAGAACATGGGAGGCTTTTCAGTTAAATATTAATAAACGTATAAGGTTTTCCAATGGGAATTTTACACAAACTTTTCTGTTTACAGAGAAACAAGAAATTTAAATGTCTCCCTTAAGATTATGTAATACAATCTGCGTTTAAGACCAACCTTTTTCCCGGAGAGTTGTATTAAAGTTAAGAAGGTTAATTTTTGTTAAGTTCTAAATTTTTAGCGTATTAGAATAGCATCATATAAAGGTTTGTTTACAGTGCTTTATAATACTCACATAGGTTTTTCTCAGTTTTGTCAGAGGAAAACAACTTAATAACCGATTTTGTAACGATTCACAAAGATAGTAAAAAGAAAGCATGCCACGCTTAAATTTTTCACATGGATACATACATGTATAATATTTTAAGAATATTCTTTTCCACAGTAACCCCTATGGTTTGCCATCATTTTGAGTCCTTATTTTGAATTTTTCAATCGTACTTAGTAAATGAATACAATAGTATAATGTTACAAAAACTTTATTTTAATATGAAAATGTTTAAAGTAATATAAATAATATTAAGTAATAATAAATTAATATTAACGAAAATTTTTGTTTTATTGTTAAAAGTGGAATAGAATCTATGAATGATAGAATTAATATTTGAATCTTGATGTATTTATGTAGTCATTAAAACTATAGCCACATGGACTTAAGACATCCGATTTTAATGTAGTGGAAAAATACAAATTCGTTACTGTGAGATTTTAAGAATTAAGTAATGTACTTTTTTGTTCATAAATTATTTTCATTACCAAACACGACATTTTACAGTAAACTAAAATCTTTTAATATTTTTAATTAAATTGCCATAATATTCTTCACGGATATTTTTATAAAGGAACTCTTAATATTTGTACATAAATACTTTGTGTTCTTGCGAATAATAAATAAGCTATAAACAATAAAAAAGAAATAAACTAAACAAATGGAATTTAATTTATTACATTGTTTTCTATTTAAACCACTTTAGAAGGTCACAAACTGCTATTAATAATAGTGAGTTAAAAGTTTTAAATGTCGAAATATTATTATTTGTGAATGCAAAAGAACACATTGTGTAGTCATGGATTGAAGTGGCTTAAAATACAACAACGATATTATGGCAGTAACTGTAAGAAAATACACAAAGACACATGTTACAAGCTAGTGTACAAGCTAAAGGCTCTAAGAGTGTAGTGTAAGTGCTACAGGTGATGGCAGTTCAGGGGAGACCACCGCGCGCCTCTATAGTCTCCAAGTCCCCTGTAACAAAATTTCGTGAAAACCCCCCTGACAAGTACTAAACAGAATAAAGCTATATAATCTTCCGCCCTATATTATATTAATACTAACAAGCATTGAATGAACATAATTGGTACGCCCTGTTGTTGTGATACTCTAAGTCAACATTATTACAAAGAATATCTCGAAATAGAACTTAGTCGTAATTTAAAAATTTAGTTCTGCTTTCAAAGCAATTTCGAAATTAATCTTAAAAGTGAAACGAATTTGAACCATCGAGTGTTACACCTGAATCTGTTACAATTAAAGTTTATAAACTTTCTCCTCAAGTTCATGTAAAAATAAATATGTTTGTTAAAAACTATAGTATATATATCTTAAAAAGCTAATATATATAACAAATAATAACTGCAGGTATCACTGTCATCAATTTAGTAATATATGTTTGAAATATAAAATGGTACAAACCATTCGTGCAAATTTCTTAAGTGGTTTTGGTATTAGCTAAAATGATTTAATTTCTACCTTCATGGTGTTAGAAAGTAGAAATTATTTATCTAACCTCGAAAATTTAGATCATCAGGGTGACATCGACAGCATTAGTATAACAGAGCAACATCTGCATAGATGTTGAAATAGTTTAGGAGAGAGTGGTGGTGTTACACTTTAGGAAACCCCTTGAAGTATACCTCTCAAAGTCAAGCCAGATAACATTAGGGGAGTGAGTAGAACCAGGCCTGTCTCCTGGTATTGACTTGGTAAATGATCGCCTTTGACGAAACTTTCTCCTGTTCTTTTTATCTTTTATCCTTGAAGAAGAATAACATCAATAGCTACGGATGTACACGTGTAAAAATCGTCCACTACTAAAAAAATCAAGAAAAGGGCATCTCTTTTTGAGCCAATACGCTTAGATTGAATGATATTAGATATATAATAGATTTTACAGATAGTTTATAGATTCATTTACTATAGACAACTGCACAGATCCACTGAAGACCTCCAAGTATCATGACAGGCGTCTATTAGATTACAGATTTCCGGTTAATTTCCTTGTGAAAGAAATTAAAATAGTGATTATTAAGAAAGAGACATCTCTTACACCTCTGATTCGAGATTTTTACTCGATATTGCAAAACCATGACGGATAAAAAACTAAAAACGTCTGGCAGTCGGACTTTCCTAAACAATTGTGAAATTACGACAACAGAAATGGTAAGTAGTGGATTACAATTATTTAAATTCACTAGTAATAGATTTAATTGAAAGTTCGTAGAAATTATATAGCAATGCAATACTACCATGGATGTGTAAGTATCCCTTTGTTACAACATATAAGTATTATTTTTATTATATTGACTATTGTTTTCTAATTTTCGTTATACACATTTTGTTGTACACAAATCCAGAAATGTAGGCTTTTAGAATTTAAATTGATCTTCTGTAGTTTCACTATCATATAAGGTTTTCAGCTAACATAATGTCTAACCCTAGCCCCCATTAGTTTCATTATTTGGTAATAAAATTAAAGGGGTATTTTTCGTTTAAGGGCCAGCACCTTACAAACATAATATACATGACTGACAGTGCATTAATTCGTTTTGTTGGTGTTATTAGTTCGTAGGGCAGTAGTCCAGGTACTATTTCTAGTATAAATTCGTCTTATCTTATCAGTTATAAACGCGCTCAGCTTATCTTTTGCCCGTAATGAAACCTGCGTTAGTTCTGTCTGGGTTTTGGGTTCAATAAAGCGTGGTGAGTTGATCTGGGCTTGGACTTTGCAAGCTCGAGTTATTTTTTTTTTTCTAAAAGAGCAAGCAGCGCAAAGCGCTGCGTAGCGGGCAAGCATCGCGTGATCTGAGTTTTGAATAGGCAAGCTAGGGCCTTTTGTGCTGGCCCTTAAACGAAAAAGACCCGAAATAGTACCTGGACTACTGCCCTACGAACTAATAACACCAACAAAACGATTAAATACACTGTCAGTCAAGTATAGTATGTTTGTAAGGTGCTGGCCCTTAAACGAAAAAGACCCAATTAAAGTAGTAATATATTTCGACCTCTCTGTAGAGTAAATCATCATTAGTAAAAACATTTCAATCTGAAACTGCACAACCAGTAAAGCAAATCCGCTTATAAAGGGAGTGAGAAGGAGCTCTATTGGCCGGAACTCTCAACTACTGAAAATAGAGATGGTAAAGACCAATCAGCAATCAATATGAGTTCTTTATCACAGGCTACCAGCTCAAGGCCATTACTTTTACTTCTTGATATTTTATGTGTGGTGTAAAACATTAGGATAGTCAGGTGTCAGAATTTGCCTCTAGTAGATGGACAATCAAAATGAAGAATGAAGGAACCACTGATAAAACAGATAGGGTATTTGACACAATATCAAATCGGAAAGTGCGATAACGCGAGTCTGCTGTTACAACTGAAGAATATCACATTCCACGTAGTTGTAATTAGTCGACATTCGAGAAACGTTTAATATCCACACCTGTTTGCGAACACATCGCTAATTGATCATATTGGTCGCGCTGATTGGGTGAGGTTCAAGTAATCACGATATAGATCAGCCACATTCCTCACACATATGCTTCACTGGTTCAGTTTAACATAGTGGCTCTCCACACCAAGACCTACCTCAAGGTTTTTATAGTCTTGGAACTCCCAATTCAGAAGTCTTAGTCTGTGCATGAAATGTGCGTCTACTGATCATAGTCACACCTATACTCTCTGTTAATGCACAAAGAGCACAGTACGGTACATTACTGGGTTATTAGTTTATACATAATTTTCTACAGCATATTTCGATCCCATTCTTTACAAGTTGTTACCATCCGAATTTTTCTTTCCCGTCTTGTAGTTATCGCATAGATATGTTTCTCTTGTCAATCCTAAGACCCAAAGTCAAGAGCTGGTCGCCGAAGAGTTCTCTACAATCTGGCTCTATTGTTATTGTAATAGCCTTAAGGTTTTACTGTTACCCTGTGTCACAGTTCTTTCCGGATTCGCTCCTGAACCCTTCATGGGTCGGTATCTTAGATCAACCAGTCAAAACTATCACCCCCTTTACCTTGGAGGATAAGTATCTCCAAAGTGATGAAAACAATTCACCAACTCCTTTAACCTTGGTGGATAAGTAGGCCTATTTCCAAGATGATGAAGAGCTTAGATCGTCACCTCCTGTGCCTTCGTGGATGGGTATATCCCAGTGATGTCCAGCTTATATCATCACCTCCTACACGTTGGTGGTTAGGTATCTGACCAGTGTAACAGTGTCATACAAAGTTTTATAACAAGCGACGCAGAACAGCTGGTTGCACTCAACAACATGGGGCGCTCCTTGTACTCGGCGGGGGGCATTGTGCAATCAATAATCCATCGAGAAACAGGATGAAAAAGCCTCAGTTTGAACTACCCACGCATCATTCCTGAAAGGTTGTTCCCTGTTCCGTGTAAAGATAAGATGTCAAACTACATACAATATTTTTGAATATCTTTTGCATTACACTTATAACACAAATTGGTTTGAAATTAGAGAGTGTTTGGGGGCATTTTGCAATCTGCGCGATTTCAGCTCTGGTCTATATTCGAGGAAAATGCCACCTTAAACAAAAGCAGATGAGAGACTCAGATATACGTTTGATAATAAATGCAGAAACACTGTCAATCTATCAAGCCGAGCGATTCTCTGGGTTCTTGATGACAAGCTGGAAATCGTCAACAAGTACGAAAGGAATATGAATGTGATATGTTCACCATCTCACATTATTCGCAAAAGTACACTTCCTAACAAAATCTATATGTACCAAGCGTTGTAGAAGCGCAACTTTGAGCACAATCACTGTGGCGTCAGTGACAAATATGTTCA
Source organism: Homalodisca vitripennis (assembly GCF_021130785.1). Taxonomy (NCBI): domain Eukaryota; kingdom Metazoa; phylum Arthropoda; class Insecta; order Hemiptera; family Cicadellidae; genus Homalodisca; species Homalodisca vitripennis. The sequence continues at coordinate 20,527,671 of NC_060215.1, forward strand.
TTATAGACAACTAAAGCATTTCGCGTGTGAGTAACGCATTTTCATTCGTGATATATGTTTCTGGTTATTTATAAACACTTTAGATTTGTAGACATCTGGCTTCTTCAGCATTCCTGTCCACAATTGCCAATTTGTTTCGCGCCAGAAAACATGTAATGGCCGTATGCATTTCAAACTAGTTACGTTTCCCATAAGACATATAACAAATTTCATCATGCTACAGTTATTGCATATTCATGGTTGATAGATTTTCACTAGGATTATATATTTGAAATTTAACCATTGTTATGGATTTAACGCGAGTCATTGTTATTTTACTTTTAGGGAAATCTGGTCTAATTTGCATTTTTCTGTAGCTTGATAATCTATTCTTTAGCAATTTACTGTTGTTCTTTGCCTGGTGTGTTATGTATACTATTTAAATTGTCATTAGAGTTATTCTTTCAATTCCTCTGTTTGTAATACACGTGTATATTTTTTTATATCATAATAACTAAATTTATAAACAAGATTTCAATAAGTTGTTTAAATATGATGATTGTTAATTTTTATTCTGTTATTAATTTTTTAGCACAGTTTGCCACGAAAGCTCCATTAATTTTTAGAAGCTTATATGTGAAATGTTGTTTGCATGTGTTTTTGTTGTGCACCGAATGACAAATTTCGTGTTGCGACCCGATGTTGCACTGTTATAATAAAGCATTTTGTATCACCAATTGCACGTTTGTTCAAAGAACGTCATCAAGTTGACTGAAATCATTCTTGGCACCTAAATCGGTACTTGCTTTTAATGGGTATATTGTAACACAATTCATAAATTACATATTTATTATTGATAATATTATGAGGTCGTTAGGGAAGTAAGTTGCCAAGGCCTCTGATTGCTGATGGGTAATGGTGGGTTGGTGGTGGGGAGGGGTAGAAGCACGACCACGACACAGTGGCGTTGTGTAGCTAGTGTAGCTACATTAAATTCAGCAAGTACTTGGCAGTATCGCAGTGAATGTCGCTATGCCTTGACCATACTCTTGACTGATGACAGATCTAGTATATAATTTTGTGGTAGAGAAAGTTCAATATCTTAAATTTTGTGCGCGATGGGTATACTTTTGACTGATTTCAGATCTAGTATACGACTTTGTGATTGAAGAACATGAATATCGTAAATATTGTACCCGATGGGTAACGATACTCTTGACTGATGACAGATCTAGTATATAATTTTGTGGTAGAGAAAGTTCAATATCTTAAATTTTGTGCGCGATGGGTATACTTTTGACTGATTACAGATCTAGTATATGACTTTGTGATTGAAGAAACATGAATATCGTAAATATTGTACCCGATGGGTAACCATACTCTTGACTGATGACAGATCTAGTATATAATTTTGTGATAGAGAAAGAAAGTTCAATATCTTAAATTTTGTGCGCGATGGGTATACTTTTGACTGATGGCAGATCTAGAATATGAAGTTGTGATGGAGAAACTTCAGTATCGTAAATTTGTGCCCGATGGGTATATACTCTTGATTTATGTCAGATCGAATAGATGAATTTGTGATGGAGGAACTTCAGTATCGTAAATTTGTGCCCGATGGGTATATACTCTTGATTTATGTCAGATCGAATAGATGAATTTGTGATGGAGGAACTTCAGTATCGTAAATTTGTGCCCGATGGGTATATACTTTTGACTGATGGCAGATCTAGAATATGAAGTTGTGATGGAGAAACTTCAGTATCGTAAATTTGTGCCCGATGGGTATATACTCTTGATTTATGTCAGATCGAATAGATGAAGTTGTGATGGTGAAACTTCAGTATCGTACATTTTGTACGCGATGGTTAACCATACTCTTGATTTATGTCAGATCTAATAGATGAATTTGTGATGGAGGAACTTCAATATCGTAAATCTGCCAGACCGATCGTGCCAGATGGGTAACCATAATCTTGACTGGTGAACTATAACCAAAAAGAGAATGGAATCGACAGTTTCTTATCCGGTACCATGAATAAGGTGGTGACACTTTTAAACGACACAGTGACTGGTAATGAAATATGTGTTTTTTTATAACGTCGAACAAATAAGATACACTCGATGGCGTGGGGTCACATCTAGTCGCCGAGAAAACTACCCTGACCGGTTACGAGTATAAGCCGCAGATTTAATTCAATTGGTATTGAAAAGCATGTAATTTAATGTGCTTTAATGTAGTTTTATATATATATATATATATATATATATATATATATATATTTGTTAAGTTTTTTTATTTCAAACGCTTATAATATAACAGCTTTGTAGGTTATTTGTAAGTTTTTTTAAAGCAACTTATCCTCCGACCGTACCTCTTAGTAATTATATAATTTATTGAACAATACGTATTTTTCATACTCTAAATGTATATTATTTTAATAATGATATTTTATGACTTATAAGATATGAGGAAGGAAAACAAATTATAACGCGTGAAAAATTTGGTTTGCTTTTTAATAAATCATAGTTTTGTACTATTTTTAATATGCGATGCCGCAAGGCACAAGTTGTAATTTAAAAAGTTTCTATTTAGTTGAGAGGAGTGGAGTTTTCAATTAAAAATAATTTTTTTTGCCTTCCCTTAGTGCAGCTTTTGAAATATGACGCTGTTATAGACCTAAAATAGGAGTCATGTTCGTCTGAAGAGGTAAAAAAATACAGTCGGTGACGAAGAAGCAATGGATTCTTTACATCGTTTCGACTTTAGTGACACCTTGACTACAAAATATAGTGTAATCTAGGTGAAGAGGTATTCTCATTGCCCCTTCAGGTACACAATGAGATTCAAGGTGACAGCGTCAGATTCTAGACGCTGTTCTAACAGGAAAGCGAACTAGAGATAAACTCAACATTCAGATGGTTGAAATATTTTTAATTCCCAAAAAATATCGGATACGGCCATTTGTACAATGACTACTTTGTATAGATTACAAAGTAGTTACAGTATAAAGTACAAAGTACTTTTTACTGTAAGGTTTGGTCAGTTTAACAAGTACTGAAATAATTTTTTTTAATTACTAATTGATCTAAAAAAAACACAGAATAAATAGTCGAGTACAACAAAAGTATTACAGTTTGAGCAAACCCTTTTAACAACTTGGGTGTATTTAAAATACTGTCGATATATTGTAAGATTGAGATGTCCATGAAGTTGCTAAAGTATGATGCGCCGTAAAACCTTAAAGTTTTCGAAATCTAATTAGAAAATGTTTGTTTTAATATTTAAAAGATAACAGTTGTTATCGTTTTGGTTAAATTTTGAATAAGTCCAACTTACTGGTTTGTGAAATATTTACCTGCAAAAAATATTCACCTAATACTTTTGTCGAAAAAGGCTTATTGGTTTCTTTTTCTTTTAGGCGTTTAAGAAATTTTTCTCCCACAAAATGTATGAGTAAAACGTTTAACAAATTCTGATAGTTTTAAATTTACACAAAACGTTGGTTGACACGTAAAGTTAATAATAAAACACAAAAAACACTTGTATATGAAAGTATATGTAATTTATAAAAGTAAGGGTAGTTTTAGCAGCAAAAACAGGACTCATGAATTCAAAGTTGAAATTCATCAAATCTTTCCTAAACTGATTTTCTGAAAGCGTAAAATATGTATATTAAAAATGCTTCTCATCTTCAACATAGTTTTATTTTTATATTTACTTTAGGATATATCCAGGCGTATAAGGACTTTATTTACACCTTGTGTGTGTTATGCAGTTGTAACGTATACACTGCAGAGTCTATAAAGACACCTGCAGTGTATTAGTGTTCTTATAGTGCACCATTTACTGGCGTCATTATTGAAGTTGAATATTTTTTCTGAAGTTTGATGTTAGTACCATAGTGTTCAACGTCTCTTTAGCTACAATTTAGTCATCTTTTTCTGCTGCTACTGTTTTGTTATTCAAGTAGTGAATGTTAATATACGGCGAACTTTAGTGAATCTTTAATTTTACAACAGACTCATACTCGAGTCTTTTAGTTTTTCTTTGTTCATGGGAAACAAATAAAATTCCCTTTTTGTTTTTGTCTTATATAAAACTATAAATACTCAACATTAAAGGGTATCAAGCAACTCTCTGGACAAAGGTATACCACGTTACTGCTCTAGTCAAGACAAACATATTTCACCATATGAACATGGGTCTCCTATGATTAGTTTCCCATCTGTCTGAATGGGATTTTTATTTAAAATTAATGTCTTAAGAACTAAAAATTTACTTCTAAAAAATTTTGGATTAAATATTTATATTAACAAGTCCATTCATTTACTGAAACAAATCTTATGATATTACATTTATTATTTAAAAAATGGCTGCCATAAAAACTTTTTAACTCTGGATATCTAAAAAATCAGCAATGTTTCTCAAAATGTACAAAAATAATAGTTTAAAAAAAATTTATTACACAGCTAATAAAAGCAAAATTATTTAAATCGAATAGTAAATAACTGATTTAGAGCAGATTTACTGTGACACGACATGGCCCACATTGAGGTTCTCAGCAAATACCCAACAATGCAAAAACTAAATAAATTACAGCTTCAAATGGCAGTCATATCTGAAGACCTTTGATATTTTTGTGTTTTATTATGTAAAAGAACTTAACACAGACATTTCAGACTTACCTAAGGGTAATGTCAAACATTTGATGTCCATTGAATTTATTTTAAGACCTGTTGTTTTAAGATTTATTTTTCTATTAAAACTGTCATATGAAAATCAGCTGTTTTTCCATAAAACAGCTGATCTTTCCAATTATAAAAACACCGTTGTTTGAACGTTACTGATTGTGCGAGTTGTTTACTAGTCTTAATAGACGACGGTTAACCTAGTTAAAGTAACCTTTATTTCGTTCTTTTAAGCTGTTTAGAATAAAGGAAGCTTACTCTAAATAAAGTTTGTTACTGTTAGTTAAGAAGTTTGCTTTTGTTTTTCTTTGTTATCGTTCATAAAAACGTTTATTATTGTTAATTAATTTTTTGGACTATCTCTATTGGTTTTTGATCAATTAAGTCAAACAAAAGTTGCTTAGGAACAGTTCTTAATGTCCTTCATCGATTTAATTAAAAGAACTTGGATCTAAGTGTAATAAGAATAACGTATTCTGAAGTTATCTTTTATTAGAAACCTCAATGAGGGCAGGCAGTGTCTTGTTATAGTAAATTTGCTGTAAATCACTTGCTTATTATACTATTGAAATAAATTTGGTTGTAATTAGATTTGTGATTAATTTTTCTTAAAAATGTTACTCTTATTTTTTTAGAACAATTTGCTGAGTTTTAAGATGTTCGGAGTAAAACACGTGTAATGGTTGTCATTTAGGAAATATTAAAGGTAATATCATAATATTTATTTCTGTATTTTGACTTCTTAATATTTGAGGAAAATTTAATAGAATTTTAATATTTTAGTTTTTAATAAAGAACACATACAGGCAGACAGATGGGAAACTAAGCATCGGAGATCCTTGTTCATTGACCTGACCAATTACGTGATATACTTGTGTCCAGAGAGTTACGGGACAGCCTGTATAGTAGTTTAGTGTTTGTTTTATATTTGTTATGTAACATCTATAAGTTGTAATGTACAATTTGATGTAAAAATGTAAGTTCAGAGCAATAATTACGACAAGAGATACATGTATACATTTTCCAATACCTATAAAGTTAGTGCATTTTTTATTAAACTTTAAATAAATTTAGAATTATTTTCGAGAATAATATTCATTTTATTTCATATTTAATTTAAAAAATTCAAAATTTTGATTTAGCAAAAAAAAGATGGAATATACGTATTATTCGGTAAAACATTAAGATTCCTGTAGACGAACTCATTTTCTTCAAATTGCATTGCCTACATAATACGAGGCATTATTATATAGGCCTCGTAACTATAATGATTATAGTTAAAGTTTTTAATTTCAACTTACACAAAAATGTACAGTTTTGTAGATGTTAGTTAGTTTTTGAATTTTATTTTATTATATAAAACAACATACATTTTATTTGCGATACTTGTAATATATATTATATGTAATACACACACACACACACACACACACACACACACACACACACACACACACACACACACACACACACACACACACACACACACACACACACACACACACACACACACACACACACACACACACACACACACACACACACACACACACACACACACACACACACACACACACACACACGCACGCACGCACGCACACGCACACGCATACACACACACACACACACGCACACACACATAAATATAAGAAATTTTATAAACAAAATTGTATACTACATTTTTTAAAGGACTAAGTTTGGAATTTTTATTCTACGGCAAACTTTTATCGTTACACTATATTATACCGGTTATCTTAAAAGCCCCCATTTCCCCTATTACCTTTTTAATGAATAAAGATGGAGTGATTTACTTTATGGGTTGTTTATATGACCAAGGAGCTTTTGGCGTATGAACATTTTTACTCTCCACCCCCCCCCCCCCCCACCAAATGGGGTATTTGGGAGTAAGTCAACATTTTTAAATAGGAACCCCTAGCAAGTGGTTAATAATATACCTATTAAATTTGATAAAGTAACATTAGAGACCTCTAGCCACTATTCTTCTCTTTATAATACCTTTAAAATAGGGTGGCACTTGCTAAAGGTTCCTATTTGAAAACTTTTGACACCCCCAAAATACCCCATTTTGGTAGGGGGAGTCAAAACTTTTCATCTGTCAAAAAACTCATTAGTTGGTCATATAAACAACTCCTAAAGTAATTCACTCCATCGTTATTCATAAAAAAAGTTAATATAGGGGTGGTTGTGGGACTTTTAAGACGAAACGTTATATACATATATGTTTATAAGTTAGGAGCAATTCCAAAAATCCAAGCAAAAATCCCTTGCCAGTGTAGAGATTCACCGTTGCCAGTTCTAGGAGGTGGAGACGGCGCCGCGTTCACAGTAATGTGTGCACTGCAGATCCAATAAAGGCTGCTCGTGTTTGTATAACAAGTTTTGTGACCTAACATTGCAACACGAGGAATACAGTAAGTAGAACCGCGTATTTCCCTACTCAAAACTAATGTCATATCTCGGTTTTAAGGTTGAGACGATGTCGCTCCCAGCGTAACGTATGCATTGGAGACCCTATAAAGTAAGTACGTGACTGTATAACAAGTTTTGTGACCTAACATTGCAACACAAGGAATACAGTAAATAGAACCGCGTATTTCCCTACTCAAAACTAATGTCATATCTCGGTTTTAAGGTTGAGACGATGTCGCTCCCAGCGTAACGTAGACCCTATAAAGTGAGTACTTGCCTGTATAACAAGTTTTGTGACCTAACATTGCAACACAAGGAATACAGTAAGTAGAACCGCGTATTTCCCTACTCAAAACTAATGTCATATCTCGGTTTTAAGGTTGAGACGATGTCGCTCCCAGCGTAACGTAGACCCTATAAAGTGAGTACTTGCCTGTATAACAAGTTTTGTGACCTAACATTGCAACACAAGGAATACAGTAAGTAGAACCGCGTATTTCCCTACTCAAAACTAATGTCATATTCCGGTTTTAAGGTTGAGACGATGCCGCTCCCAGCGTAACGTATGCATTGCAGACCCTATAAAGTGAGTACGTGCCTGTATAACAAGTTTTGTGACCTAACATTGCAACACAAGGAATACAGTAAGTAGAACCGCGTATTTCCCTACTCAAAACTAATGTAATATCTCGGTTTTAAGGTTGAGACGATGTCGCTCCCAGCGTAACGTATGCATTGGACACCCTATAAAGTAAGTACGTGCCTGTATAACAAGTTTTGTGACCTAACATTGCAACACAAGGAATACAGTAAGTAGAACCGCGTATTTCCCTACTCAAAACTAATGTCATATCTCGGTTTTAAGGTTGAGACGATGTCGCTCCCAGCGTAACGTAGACCCTATAAAGTGAGTACTTGCCTGTATAACAAGTTTTGTGACCTAACATTGCAACACAAGGAATACAGTAAGTAGAACCGCGTATTTCCCTACTCAAAACTAATGTCATATCTCGGTTTTAAGGTTGAGACGATGTCGCTCCCAGCGTAACGTAGACCCTATAAAGTGAGTACTTGCCTGTATAACAAGTTTTGTGACCTAACATTGCAACACAAGGAATACAGTAAGTAGAACCGCGTATTTCCCTACTCAAAACTAATGTCATATTCCGGTTTTAAGGTTGAGACGATGCCGCTCCCAGCGTAACGTATGCATTGCAGACCCTATAAAGTGAGTACGTGCCTGTATAACAAGTTTTGTGACCTAACATTGCAACACAAGGAATACAGTAAGTAGAACCGCGTATTTCCCTACTCAAAACTAATGTCATATTCCGGTTTTAAGGTTGAGACGATGCCGCTCCCAGCGTAACGTATGCATTGCAGACCCTATAAAGTGAGTACGTGCCTGTATAACAAGTTTTGTGACCTAACATTGCAACACAAGGAATACAGTAAGTAGAACCGCGTATTTCCCTACTCAAAACTAATGTCATATTCCGGTTTTAAGGTTGAGACGATGCTGCTCCCAGCGTAACGTATGCACTGCAGACAATATAAAGGGAGCACGTGCTTGTATAAGCTGTGTAACCCAATATTGCAACACATAAAATACAGTATTTAGAACTTAGTATTTTCCTAATAAAGCACATTTTTCTATTTAATATTCAATATGAATACAAGAAATTTATTGGTTCACCATAGCCACGCGAATCTCCGTATATTTGTGAATTTGCAAGGTATAAAGAACTTTACTGACGTAAATATACTACATTTGTTATACTTCTATCGCTTCTTTTGATCTAACATAACTAAGGTTCAAACCGGCTCTTTGAATTCACAAATATACATAAATTGACACTGCTTTAGAGTTGGCCAGAATATTGTGTTCAAAAATCTGCATTATTTTACTTAACCTAATAAACTGAGAGATATAGGAATAATATTAAACAGGGGCTTTCAGGATATGAAAGTAGTTTTCTACATAACACTACATACTAAAATATTGTATGTTTAGGAAGTAATGAATGACTGTGAACTCAATGCAATGGGGATATGTAAAACCCTGTAACTCATTCAACACGCCTACTAATCAGCATCCAAGTTTTCCTGTTCACACCACGTTCAAACATTGCTATAAAGACCCATCTGTGGTTAACAGATTGTAAACCGAAGAAACTGAAAACATCTGTGAGATAACTCTTCACAGTAATGCATCAGTAGATCGTGAGTGTAATTTTCAAAGCAATGTTTTAACGTGGTGTGAACATGAAAACTTAGATTTCAACTATTGAGACGCCAGTCGCGTAAATGTTAGAACTGGTAAATACTAATCTTTCTTCCAAACGTAGCATTAGAATAAAAAGGAAATCCGAAATGTTCCAATTTAAAACATAAAAGTGCTCGCATGAATTCGAAACTAATTCTAAAATTATGTATATATTATACAACAAATTGAGTAAAAGTTGAGTAATATTTAAGAATAAAATCAAAGAAAAAATTCAACAAATTCGCACAGTAGCGAAAATGAGTCTGCTTTATTTAAAAACCCGTGTCTATAAATGTATCTATAATGTACCTTGAAGTTCTTATAGATGTCCTCAGTGCGTTACCTATCAATCTACGCAGTAATATTGATAAAGTGGTTAGTACAAAGTATGTTGCCAGTTTTTAACTTGAAGTCCCTACAAAATATTTTCGTTGTAAGAGAGTGAAAACCATAAATATTTAAGAAGCACAATTGGTATTATATAATAAAAACGTTCTACTGCGGTGATGTAGGTCTTCGAAAGTTGCATAGTTTCAGCTCTGAATTTGAGATAAAGTGATTCTCTTTAAACAAAACATTATACGCACATAAAATACTTATTTGACTCGGTGGTTTTAAAAATAGGGAGGTGAATGCTTGAAAAATAAACTTATGTTGTATTGTTAAGCACAGTTCACAAAGCACATTGTACACGGTTGATTGTAAACATCCAATTTTATTGTTTACCAAAAAATTAAATTCTTAAACCCAGATAAAACCTTCTTTGATATTAGCGTGTGTGGTAGCTGATATTTGAGCTGTAGCTTCATACCTTGTTTTGAAAGGTGAAATATGCCTGTTTGTCGTTATGCAATTTAAAACTCATCAACCCTAATGGCTAAACTTAGATCGCCTATTTACCGCAGTCATTAAATTTGACCTGGATTAGTCCTTTTCTTGGCTAATGATTTATTTACTGTCCAAATACAGTTATTTGGAAGCAAAAATGGTAGGTTATGTTTATTAATAGATAATTACACTTGTAATTTCGATTTATATTTTATTAAAACTCACAAAAAGAGAGCATCAGTCCAATTGTCATAAACAACTACTTATACCCCTGAAAAGGGCCCTTTAAACAGTGCAAATAAACGCCTCACTTCACTAAACCGTGAAATAGGCATCCTAGGCATCCTACTAGGCAAAAATAAAACATTTTAATAAAGTTTAATAAATTAATACGTAAAACATTTGCTTTAACCACTGCTGAACCTATGGTTAAAGAGGTGATTGGTCCAGTGTCGTGTATTCAAATGGGTTTCAGTGTAGAACATAACCATTCCACTAAAAATATTTAAATCAGTTTATTTACTTATTAATTTATTCATTTATTTGCTCTGGCCTTTAAAAATAAGTAAGTTTCGTTTTTTCATTTTAGTGTTGATTATAAAATGTATGCATATTTATCATAAAAACCCTTTCCTTGCGTAAGCTTTTGAATCGCTGTTGAAGTTTAGAGTAATAACATGAACACTATGGATAGTAAAAATTAAAAATCTTAATCGGTTAGTACCTCATGGAAGCCTAATGGATGTCAAAATCCACCATAACCTAAACCCTTCAGAGTCAACCTTTTGTATCACGCAGATATGACCAACGGAACCAAGGTATCACAGAGGCCATAGGGAAGGCAAATGCGTATCCCTACAACGTATCCCTTATGCTTTGAGAAGGCGATTTTAATTATGCGTCGCCCATAAAACTCAGTTTAGGGGGAATAATAGATTTCCAACCCACAAACTGCATCAGTTCTGAGGATCCTGACGTGTTCCTGAACTTTTTACAGTGCATATGAATTTAAATTCGTTTTTTCTCCTGTAAATCTCAAATAAAAGCCAAAGCACTCTGCCCAAAATAATAATAATGCTGTAAAACTATCTATAGCCACCTGCGTTTAATTTCCCGCAGATAAATCTCATAAAAGTATTTGATGTGAAAGATACTCGTACAATGCGGTACAAATAGGTACTGAGCTAAATTAATTTACCTACATTGTGAATACATTGTGTGATTACATGTTTGTGTAAATAGTACATTACGGTAAATAACATCAGGGTTCCGTAAGTATGAGTACCGTAAATTTTGTAATGTTATCAATAATTCACAATACATTTATGTTAAAATTTATAAAACATAAAAAACAATTTACATATTATATTAGTTTGTTTAAAGTTTTGGTAATCCTTCGAAACACCTAACTGCAATAATACTTAAAATGAAGTAGATTTGCAGCCCCAAATAGCTTTTATCTAAAAAGAGTACGGTTTTTAAACTGTTATAAAAACATACTACGTGAATATTGGGTTTTGTATTATTATACAGGGTGTTTAATAAAGGTGTTCCAATATTGTGGTAATTTGTTCTAGACGTGAAAATGAGCAAAAAACTTCATATGGAGGTATGTCCTAAAACTTTTAGTTTTCCGTCTATCTGTCTATGTGATTTTTACCAAAAAGTTATATCTTTTATACCAGTAAAGATAAAGTTATGAAACTTTGCAGTTGTGTTGACATTTTGTATGCCCATTTGAAAAAAAATATGAACAAATTGTATCTTTACTCGTTTCAAAATGGCAGCCAATCATAAATTTTGATGTTAAATTCCGCAAAATCGATACCCTGTATGAAAATTTTACAAGAATATTAAAATGTTGTAAACCTTATTCTAAATCTAACAATGGTTGTATCATTAAAATAGAATAAAAAACAACTGATTAGTACTACCAAACATAATACCATGTTTTATAACATCGCATACTCAGGGAATATGAAAGTCAAATTAAAAAAAAAAAAAAAAAACAAATAACATTAAATGGTAATAAATTAAATTTAACTAATGAATCAGCTCATTGGCGTTAAATCAGCTGTTTAGAGTAAAACAGTTTAGAAAACTATGCTTCGTGTTGTGTATATTATATTAGTTTATTTAAAGTTTTGGTAATCCTTCATAACACCAAACTGCTGCAATAATACTTAAAATGAAGTAGATTTGCAGCCCCAAATAGTTTTTATCTAAAAAGAGTTCGGTTTTTTAAACTGTTATATTATTATACATAATAAATAATACTAATACATAAAAAAGGGTTATATGAAATCCAATCGAGTATATCTTAAATTTTGTATCCATTGAAATATTTTTAAATGCATATCACATTTAATAAAATTGCAGTTTTGTGAAAAACTACAACAACGTTAAATATGTAATAACATATTCCAACTGCTTGTCCACTTGATATCGTTGTTTTTAAGTGTACCATGTCCACTGGAAATCATCTCTTGTAGAAGAAAATAAACAATAGATTGGCTTTCATGAATATTTTAAAATTAGAGGCTAAAATGAATTATACTGTTACAAATGTATTGTAACATGTGATACAAGTAGAATTCAAAACACAAGTAATTTATGTAATAGTTTCAATGTTTATAGACATTTCAGTGTCGTAAAGTGTTATCAATTATTTATACACAGACGTTGGTTTTTAACCAATTTGAAGTCAAAACACCAGTTATTAGGTTTCCAATTAACGGCAGTTCAGAAGATAATATGAGTACTTGAAAAGCCCCAGATGCGTTAAATATCTATATAGTACAATCACCGTATGTTAAAGTAGTGAAAACCAATTGTTGGTTGAAATATTTATTTTTAATTTTCTACAAAATTTTGGTCTCAGCCCCTTTTAAGGGGACTTTTCTGAGGGCAAGAAGAGCGGAAAACATTTTTTTATAATTTCATGGGAAGTTTTAAGCTGTTAAAGAAGAAATCTGGGGCATCTTATAATCAGGACCAAAAACTGTTGAAGATAAGGATTTGAATTATTTACAGTGCATGCAAGAAAGTATTTCAATAATTTAAAGAAGTATGTTTTAGCTTAAATTAGAAAATATTTTGGAAGCAGTGACTAACGCGCAAAATAATTGTGTTGTATTTTAAGTTACAAAATCGAGTAACAGCAAAAAATTCTCATGCCCTGAAAAAGTACTTTTATGTTGTTTCGTAACTATTGATTAAAACAGTTCAGAATTGTTTTATCATGTTTTGTCGCTAATTAATTTTATTTCTATTTAATTAGACAGATACACAACAATAATATCACTTTTCAATAGTCATCCATTTAGTAATACCAGATTCAACGTCCATAACATAGAAATAAAAAAGGGACACGATGGAGGGTCTGATAGTCATGTTCTTAATTTGCGAAAAATTAATTTCATTTGGAACAAAATTTTATCACAAAACGCTTAATTTTCTTAAGTTATATTTTATGAAAAAAAAAATATAATTTCGTTAAGTGGTAACGCATTGTGCTTATAAATCATAGACGCAATGTAAAAATCCACATTTTTATTTTCAACCATAAAAATTTAGGTGAATTACAAAATTTCCAACATCTCCCAATTTGTCCCTTGTAGAGTGATAAAAGATAAAAAACATTTCTGCTTTCTGTGTTCACGGAAGATTATTTTAAATTGATATGACATTAAATTAAACAAAAGTTCTCATCAATAATTTATGGCACAACCTTAATTTATAAATAATTTTGCGCTTAGAGAAATGCCAAGTTATCGAGCTGCATTTTAATGTTATTCAAGCAATTACAAGTTTGCATCGAAAAAGTTTTGCATGCAAGGCGTTTAAAGTTAGTACAGCGTCATTCTATAATAATACTCTATAACGACGAGATCAGACAAGAGTGATTAGAATAAAGTCAATGCCGCCTTATTTAAAGGCCTCCAACAGTGTAATAGGTGGGAAGTAGGTCAGAGTTAAATAACCAGGGTGGTAGATCATCTGAGAACTTCTTCAACACAATATCATATTTAAACACTTACTTTGGCTTACATTGCTTTCACCTTCAATTAAGTGACCTTGTTTTTGTCTGCAATACTTCCGGTAATGTTTTATTAAAGATAATAATAACGTACAAATGATGATAGGCTATTAAAAGATCTTACAAATTGTTAGTCAGGCACACCAAACACACGTCATCAGTACAATGATGATTATTCAATAGACGAAGCGTGACATGTGGACTCACCCTTTTTCGTGACGAACATGCACGGATGATCGAATAGAAAGTTCCGGAAAGAGTTGCACTCCTGGTCCAATTGAGGTTCCCGACACAAACACGTTGGCTTGAATAGCGGGAACAGCTGTAGAGTCCTGAGGGCGGCTTGGCATTTTGTGACCGTTACAGTCGAACACGAAACTGAAACAAATACTGTTGCATGAGTACGGCTGTGTGTTACACTTGGTTCAGTAGATTATAGCCACTTTGCACTGATGAGAACTCAACTGGTTTGTCGGGAAATGAATGGATTAATTATTAAAATAGGAATCGGATTCCACGAAACGTATTGTGGAGGGCAGAAATTGTGTGTATTGAGAGGTTAAAAATGCCCAATGACGTCCTCAAAGGTCCGAATTTCAGCTTTTAAACCGATCGTCATACCAATAATTTTATCAGCGTTATCCAACTAGGTAAAGACATGGCGAGACATTTGGAGTTCTCAGCGTCCTTATCTTGTTGGCTGACGCTTATAAATGACTGGAAACTAGTTAGTGTTTGGATCTTAAATTTACATCTTATATTTGTGAATCATAATTTAGATATATAAATTATGTCCTGACACGCCTGGACATATTCCAAACAGATTGATATATCAATGTACAACATTCACCATACCTATTAAATTACGTTTTTGGATTTTTTTAGGTTACAAAATGTTAATCCCCCCTTTTCAAAAGTGGGTAAAAGGGGGTAACTTTAAATATATATAATAAAAAAATATACTAAAAGATAGCACGCATGCATTGTGTTGATATGCGCAAGGCATTGGCATTGTCCCTACAGATTATTATTTTTTTGCGTTACTTGCCCATACCTAGAAACGGCGTAGAGGTGTTTTCTTCGTATCATTTTGTGTATATTGAATAGACCTTTTATAAGACATGTTACAAGATAAGGGTTGCAATTTAAAATTTACAGTTACCCTCTTTTATCCCTCTTTTAAGGGGGGTGGGTAAAATGTTTTACATTAAATATCCAAAACCGTAATTTAATAAGTATGGTGACGGTTGTACATTGATATCTTAATCCGTTTGGAATATATATATTGGCGTATAATTTCTTAATTTACACCTTTAGATGTAAGGGGTTGTCTGCCCATAAATTGTGCTAGGTTCGACGTAGAGATGTTTTGTTTATGTCATTTTGTTTCTTTTGAATCTACCTTTCAAATGGCATGTCATAAGATAGGTGTTACAATTTGAAAATTTAAAGTGACCCCCCCTCCACCCCCTTTGGAAAAGGGAAATATGTTTACTCTCCAAAATGTCCCAAAAAGCATTTTAATAGGTAAGTGAAGTTTTTATATCGATATCTCAATCCGTTTGGCATATATCCAGATGTATCAGGACTTAATTTACACCCTGTATAATATACGACATAGATGTAAGCAATACTGTTAATACAAATAAACGAAATAACAATTTTTAACATGTTAACAATTAGGCAGTATTAATGTTGATGCAGTGACATCTCGACGCTATTGAGTAAAGAGCTATTACTGTCAGTTCACGCGTAAACCTCACTTTAGGTGTTTTGGCACATTCAACTTACATATTCTTAAAATTATGTTATGTTAAGTATCAAAAAACCTATAGCAAATTTAACTTTTTGTAATGAAAATATTAATTACTCTGTAACAAATTGTTATTATAAACTGTACATTGCTTTCTCAAGCCAGGCTTCAAATGTACTACCTCGGTTTTGTCTACTTCAGTAAGCATTTCCTAGAAATTTCACTGGCATATTTCCAATGCTTTTTGAGCTAATAGCTAATAGTGTGCACTTTAGCTAATACGTCTAGAGCCTTTGCAAAGCAAAACCGGAAGTGAAACACATTTTATGGCCTTAACTATATTATCAAACAATTTTGGAACTGCTGACAATAGTCATGCTTTTCTAGGTATGTGCTTGATTATTTTGACATATAACTTGTCCCACATCTTTGCCGATAGAATCATCGACTAACAATGCACAAAATGAATCTTTGCACCACCAACTGTCCCGTATCTTTCACAGATAGGACGAGGGACTAAACACTTCACGAATGAGGAGCGTGATTGCAACACCAAATATCACGTATCTTTCACAGATAGGAAGGACTAATACTTCACGAATGATGAGCTTGTTTGCACCACCAAATATCACGTATCTTTCACAGATAGGAAGAAGGACTAACACTTCACGAATGATGAGCTTGTTTGCACCACCAAATATCA
Organism: Homalodisca vitripennis; assembly: GCF_021130785.1. NCBI lineage: Eukaryota > Metazoa > Arthropoda > Insecta > Hemiptera > Cicadellidae > Homalodisca > Homalodisca vitripennis. Next base: position 20,544,361 of record NC_060215.1, read on the forward strand.
CGTATCTTTCACAGATAGGAAGAAGGACTAACACTTCACGAATGATGAGCTTGTTTGCACCACCAAATATCACGTATCTTTCACAGATAGGAAGGACTAATACTTCACTGAAAGATGAGCTTGTTTGCACCACCAAATATCACGTATCTTTCACAGATAGGAAGAAGGACTAACACTTCACGAATGATGAGCTTGTTTGCACCACCAAATATCACGTATCTTTCACAGATAGGAAGATGAACTAACACTTTACTGAAAGATGAGCTTGTTTGCATCACCAACTGTCCCGTATCTTTCACAAACAGGAAGAAGGACTAATACTTCACGAATGAGGAGCATGTCTGCACCACCAAATCTCCCGTATCTTTCACAGATAGGAAGAAGGACTAACACTTCACGAATGAGGAGCGTGATTGCACCATCAGGACTGTATAATTGGTCCCTAAATAACCGAGAACGTTTAACATTCGTGGATATAAAATTATATACAGGCTACCTAAAATATTTAACTTCAATTCTTGTCACTTTTGAAATATTGACACAACTATGTTAACGGATATCTAGGTCAACATATTAATTGGGTAACTTAAAATTTGTATTTGAAATAAAGCAAAATTCGTTGATACGTGTTATTATAACATTGTCTATCTTAGTTAAGTATGTAGTTTTTGCATTCGTTATATTCTTGAATTGAATATGCCGGAAGTTAATTAGGCAGCCTACTCTATTTTGCTACATATGTGACACTTAATAATAAGTCTCAAAGAAACGAGAGTTCTGCAAATCATATGAGCTCTGACGAGTTTGAAATCGAACGCGCAGTAAGCTGAGAAGTGATCTGCTGATTAAACATCATCCAACTTCCTCTAATTCCACAAATCGCAAGTGCTTTGTGTGTTTCTATCATGTCGTCACAATAGCGCTTTGCTCTTTATGTAGTATACAATAAGAGGGAATTATTGCTTTACTCCCAATTAACCTTTCTTTGTTACAATTAGCTTACTAATCGCACTTTGATGTGTGGGGTTTCATAATTGAAATGCATAATTTGTCAAAGTGCATATAATACAATAATGTTCTAAAGTGAATTGCATTAAATTATTGGTAATCGACATATACCAAAAATTATCGTTCTAAAAAGTGTTTTATTGAATATCTTGTGTAACAAACGAAAACTTATCCAGATTTTTTAATTACGTCAAAGTATGCTCTTGTAAATTAGCCAAAAGCAGTTGAATGAATTATTTTAGATCTGACTTACATTGGATTCCTTTAGAAATTGACAGTTACGTGCAATAGGTAATTAAGTCCTGTCCATGTATGTGTACGGACTCCAAGCATTTGTCGGCTTGGAGTCTATTGTCTTTCTCTTGTTTCTTCTTTTGTTAAGTATGAAATACCTTGCCACCTAATACAGAGGATAGATTTCAATCCTCGAAATATTGTGTTATACATTTTGTAACATATGACGATAATTAAATAGTATATCTTAAAAATTTAAAACCTATTTACATGCGTTAGTGCGTATCGTTTACCTATGTGCTCGCACCGGTACATTTTTATCGTAATGTTTATACTTTTAAGTATAATCTGTCCGAGTATTGCCCGACTCAGGTGCTGATGACGGCGTACTATGGACTAATCTACCCACACCTCTCCTATGGATTGGTTTTGTGGGGGGATTGCTCAAAAACAAATGTTTCCAGAATCTTCATACTGCAAAAAAGAGCAGTCAGAATCATTATCAAACTGCAAAGGAGAGAGTCGTGTAAGCCAGCATTCAAACCCAGCATACTACCCTGCCTCTACGTATTAGAGACATGCCTTTTCTTCATGTCAAAATGCGAAACAATAAGAGGTAGTAACATACACTCTTACGCAACAAGGGGCAGGGAGAACTACCGAACTGGGAGACACAGAACGGCAGTTCATGAACGTTTACCGTCACAGGCGGGAGTTCAATTCGTCAACAAATTGCCAAATTCAATCAAAAATGCCCCAATGCTCAAAGCATTTAAAAACCCGTCTGAAAACTGCGTTGATTGCAAAAGCATTCTACAGCACAGACGAGTTCATGGCACACCATTGGGAGACCACCGAATTGGAAGACTGATTAGGTGAAAGAGTGGGACAATTCGAATGATTGGGAATGAATAAATGTTGATAATGTATGTCTAAAAGGGATTGAGATGTAAGAATGAGTGGAAAATTTTTAGTTTAAACAAATATAATGATGATTGCCATACAGTGTTATATTGTCTAACGCAATAAAACATTTATTTATTTAAGTACACTCACCGAACTCTGCGCCGCACACCCTCGGGATCGTCTCCAGAATGGGAGAACACGAAGGGTCTTCGAAGCACAACTGTCTAGCCAGCAGACAATTCAGGGTCTCCATTTTGCTCTTCATTGGATGACCTGAAAATACAGACAGACGTTTAGTTTCTACACGAACTACGTCCTTTATTTAATACTAACGTATGAGTATACATAATGTCTTTAGTAGCTGAAGAGATAACTGGTCGAACACTTGCTTAACAATTCCACAATTATCAAGTATTTTTAGTTTGGTAGAGATGAGTTAGTAAAGCATTTGGTTGCAGTGCCAATAAAACAATAGACAATTTACGGTGGTATAAAATATTCAGAAGACAACCGAACCGATGTCAAAAGTTTTTAACCATTACAAAATATTTGTAAACGATATCCTATTTTTATTTACCACTTTTTGTTTGTTATTATTCCACGCTGTTTTTGATCAAACAAACTAAGAATTTCAATTACGACGTATTATGTTTCGTATAAACTAAGATATTCAAAGTTGGAAACTACAAAAAATCGTTAAACGAACCACTCAGTTTGTTTTTTCATTATTTTATTACTTTTTGCACAATATCAAGATCAAACAAGCTATTCAGTCTCATTAACAAATCTACAAGAGAGATCTGCAGTGCTATTGTGAAACGAATATTGGTTTCATTGCACAATATCAAGATCTAACAAGCTATTCAGTCTCATTAACAAAGCTACATGCGAGACGTGCAGCGCTATTTTGAAACGAATATTGGTTTGACTGCACAATATCAAGATCAAACAAGCTGTTCAGTCTCATTAACAAAGCTACATGCGAGACCTGCAGTGCTACTGTGAAACGAATATTGGTTTCATTGCACAATATCAAGATCAAACAAGCTGTTCAGTCTCATTAACAAAGCTACATGCGAGACCTGCAGTGCTACTGTGAAACGAATATTGGTTTCATTGCACAATATCAAGATCAAACAAGCTGTTCAGTCTCATTAACAAAGCTACATGCGAGACCTGCAGTGCTACTGTGAAACGAATATTGGTTTCATTGCACAATATCAAGATCAAACAAGCTGTTCAGTCTCATTAACAAAGCTACATGCGAGACCTGCAGTGCTACTGTGAAACGAATATTGGTTTTATTGCACAATATCAAGATCAAACAAGCTGTTCAGTCTCATTAATAAAGCTACATGCGAGACCTGCAGTGCTACTGTGAAACGAATATTGGTTTCATTGCACAATATCAAGATCAAACAAGCTGTTCAGTCTCATTAACAAAGCTACATGCGAGACCTGCAGTGCTACTGTGAAACGAATATTGGTTTCATTGCACAATATCAAGATCAAACAAGCTGTTCAGTCTCATTAACAAAGCTACATGCGAGACCTGCAGTGCTACTGTGAAACGAATATTGGTTTCATTGCACAATATCAAGATCAAACAAGCTGTTCAGTCTCATTAACAAAGCTACATGCGAGACCTGCAGTGCTACTGTGAAACGAATATTGGTTTTATTGCACAATATCAAGATCAAACAAGCTGTTCAGTCTCATTAACAAAGCTACATGCGAGACCTGCAGTGCTATTGTGAAACGAATATTGGTTTCATTGCACAATATCAAGATCTAACAAGCTATTCAGTCTCATTAACAAAGCTACATGCGAGACGTGCAGCGCTATTTTGAAACGAATATTGGTTTGACTGCACAATATCAAGATCAAACAAGCTGTTCAGTCTCATTAACAAAGCTACAGGCGAGACCTGCAGTGCTACTGTGAAACGAATATTGGTTTCATTGCACAATATCAAGATCAAACAAGCTGTTCAGTCTCATTAACAAAGCTACATGCGAGACCTGCAGTGCTACTGTGAAACGAATATTGGTTTCATTGCACAATATCAAGATCAAACAAGCTGTTCAGTCTCATTAACAAAGCTACATGCGAGACCTGCAGTGCTACTGTGAAACGAATATTGGTTTTATTGCACAATATCAAGATCAAACAAGCTGTTCAGTCTCATTAATAAAGCTACATGCGAGACCTGCAGTGCTACTGTGAAACGAATATTGGTTTCATTGCACAATATCAAGATCAAACAAGCTGTTCAGTCTCATTAACAAAGCTACATGCGAGACCTGCAGTGCTACTGTGAAACGAATATTGGTTTCATTGCACAATATCAAGATCAAACAAGCTGTTCAGTCTCATTAACAAAGCTACATGCGAGACCTGCAGTGCTACTGTGAAACGAATATTGGTTTCATTGCACAATATCAAGATCAAACAAGCTGTTCAGTCTCATTAACAAAGCTACATGCGAGACCTGCAGTGCTACTGTGAAACGAATATTGGTTTCATTGCACAATATCAAGATCAAACAAGCTGTTCAGTCTCATTAACAAAGCTACATGCGAGACCTGCAGTGCTACTGTGAAACGAATATTGGTTTTATTGCACAATATCAAGATCAAACAAGCTGTTCAGTCTCATTAATAAAGCTACATGCGAGACCTGCAGTGCTACTGTGAAACGAATATTGGTTTCATTGCACAATATCAAGATCTAACAAGCTATTCAGTCTCATTAACAAAGCTACATGCGAGACGTGCAGCGCTATTTTGAAACGAATATTGGTTTGACTGCACAATATCAAGATCAAACAAGCTGTTCAGTCTCATTAACAAAGCTACATGCGAGACCTGCAGTGCTACTGTGAAACAAATATTGGTTTTATTGCACAATATCAAGAGCAAACAAGCTATTCAGTCTCATTAACAAAGCTACATGCGAGACCTGCAGTACTATTGTGCAACGAATATTGGTTTCACTGCACTCTACACGCACCAACCAGCTTTTGACGTATTGTATTTCGCTGAATAATGTATACCGATATAACATAATGTGCGAACAAATACACACTTCAAAAAATATTCAGAAAGATGATGAGATATCATTTCTCTTACTCCTAAAACCATAGTTTACGGTGAACTCTAAACACGTTTTGGAATAAAACATACAAATAAAATACACTTTAGATTCGATTTCTATGCTTAGAAACATTTTTAAACCATATTAAAATGTCAGAATGAAGCTATTATTATATAATAGGATTTTGCAAAATTCAAAAGTTATATGTCACAAAAATAGAATATAACGTTTCGAGATTGAAAATCACGCTCTTCCTCAGTAAAAAACCTTAAGACATGAGGACCTGCTCAAAAATGACTATGGCAAATGTTCGATATCCTATTATCCTTTCAAATCTATAAGAAATAAGGAATTTTAAAAACAAATGAATTGTTAACTCCGAGTGTGGCGTGTTGTTTAACTTTCTTGACGTTTGAAGAAAACAATTGACAATAGTTCCCGGGATGACTTGATTCTATTGCTGTAGAAGAATGGCAAATGCCCGTAATCTTTTCAAATACAATTTGATTTTATTGTGGAAAATATTCTCTCGGTATAAATTCGTATTACTAATAAGAAACACAACATTTCCATAGTGTAAATGTACCTCATTAACAGGTTGTACACATCATCGGATTTAATTACATTTCATTTTTTATGGAGGATGACTTGAAAGGATAACACAATTTTTGAAACAATTTGTTTTCTTATTGAATGTTTAAGAGGACAAGATGTTTTGTTGTAATACTTGTTTTCAGCACCGTTGTACGCCATAAGTATTTTTTGTCAATAATATTGTTTCCTGCATAATATAATGTTTTAGAGCTATACGCCAGACAATGAGAGGAAACTCCAATTCTCATAACAGCATGTCTTTGCTTCATTAATAACGGTGGAGAAGGTTTGTAATAATCCCGTTAGACTTTCATCCACCATGAGGGTTAATTTAAGTGAACGCCTTTTAGTGAAACAGTGTCGCGCTTCTCTAAGTTGAATGTGTAAGCAACTCAGGTTCCTCTTACTGGATGTACATTTCGGGTGAAACAAAACCGAGTTTTAACATATGCTATATCTCTTATTGTTTGTGTTTAATTTTCCCCTAATAACATTTATGTCCGCGACTCTGTTTTCGGTTGTAATTGTGACGTGCCAACAAATGCCACGAATATCGACGTTGTTGAATTATTTAAACATTCGAATATGATTAAATCAATCATATTACAAACTACAATGTGCATGTATCACGTTGAAAATAATAAAAATCCGTATTGCACACAAACAAAAAAAAACCGTGACTCGAGCAGCAAGAATGGTGAAATCAATAATTATGTATATTTCCTGGCGAACACGAGCCGCTTATCGCCATCTAGGCGCCGACCCGGGCTGTTTCACTTTAAACCAGCCATTTCTTTTTTGACCCTTGGGCCTCGGCAGCACGCAATATACTGATCTCAAGCCTGCCCCTCCTTCTTCCACTTGTACTCTAACATTAGCCCGGCCTACGTGGCCAAAACGTCGATAGCGATGTAATCGCATTTTGTTTATTTTAATGTTGTCGCAACCTCGGATCGATAGAGCTTTGGTATTTAGCTGAAGAAGTGCACTTTGAGAACGGGTCAGACTGGATAATAAGACAATAACAACAATAACAAGAGGGCACATAGCTACGCTAAAATTTAGCATGCAAATCACATGGAAAATAATTAAAGAAATAGGATTGTAAATGTGGCTTTAAATTTCATTTTTATAATTGTGAATATTTTTAATGTTAAGACCCGGTTGCAGTAAAATGACCTCCAGTTTTTCCCCCACAAGAACAATTTCAACCCTAGTCTAGTTTGAAGCCCTTATTTTTAGTCGTAGAACTATGGGACATATTGTCTCATTTTAAAGATACAATTAATATGCATCCAAACCCTTCATAGGTTTTCAATATTACTATGGGTTATTCATAAAAGAATTATCAGTCTTTGTTGTACCTTGTTGTTTGATTATTCAGAAGGATGTACATTAAACAAAAAAAATACAACAAGCGTATTCATCATATTAAGAACTAGCTATTTCCCGCAGCTTTCGGACACTTTTCGCAAGCTTTGCCCGTGTATGAGCACTTCTGGTTCCAGTGAATTATATTTCCCAACTCCGATATAGACTTTACCTTGTTGCCACGATCAAGAACGATTGTACGTAAATGCGCTTTATTATAAAGTGGTCTAAAACTCGATGTTTAAGTTCAACTACAAATTTGTTTTAAAGACAAATATACATAAAATCCTAGCGCCTTCAAATAGTGTTTGGCTATTGAACAACTGTATCGGAATTGCAGTTTATGATGTGCAGGCGCTTTGTTAACTTTTTTTTATATTTTGCAGCGCCGCCAGGTGGTGAGTTAATCATTGGGCAAAGCACATACACTTTCTACGTGGAAAAATACATATGCAAACACATTTTCATAATGATCGGTCAAATAGTTTCTGAGTTTATAAAGGACATACAGACAAAAATTCAAATATATACAAACAATGAGACCTCTATAAAGATAACTGACTTTCAACTGCTTTGCCGGATTTGGAACTTCTATGGAATAGTTTTTACTTAAAAAGAAAAGTTCTATACAATACATATATGCAAGTTATTTCTAATATTTGATAGCTCTTTCAGTAATTTTTAACAAGGATTTTATTTTCGTGACTATAGGCATTATTTCGAGGCATATTTTTCGCTTGTCGCTATCAGGCAAACTTTCAGCTAGTTCGGAAACTGAAATTACTTTATAATCCCAATAATAGTGATTGTTTGTCTTGGCTGGAATTATTATTTCAATAATTTTAGATTCTTAATTGTCTATAAAATTTGGAGGTGTGTAACGGAATTTCGCCTTGCAAACTAATTAAATTAATATAGTTGTTTACAAATACTTTCATCGCTATATTGTTCAGACTCTGTTAAAAGGGTGAAGCGTAATTCTCTAGAAGTAAATAAAAACGTCACCCAGAACAGCTTGTCAAGGTGATGGATAGCCGGAGATGGATGGGGCCTAATGGATAACCATTGAGAGAGGCCAGTATACTAGTTTAGAGTCGGCGTGAGGTTCGAGTAGCTGTATAGCAATCCAAAAATAGTCTTAAAACATTTCAGGGTTTTATCTGATATAATGTAAATTTAAAACCTGTTTGAATCGAATGTTGAAGAAATTGAATCAAGCGACCAAGTACATTCTAGAAGAGGTTGTTTACGGTTGTATCTCATTCTTACTCTATAAACTCTTCGATACTTACACGTCCTAATGATATTATAAATGCGAAAGTGCCTTTGTTTGTTTTATTTTCACACGTAAACTACTTAACCGATTGTACTGCCATTTTACATGACTACTCTTATGGTCCATGGGATGAATATAGGCCTATTCTTATTTGCAAACTCCCTCTGGGCTACGCCCTACTAGTCTTTAAAGTAGCGAAAAATCCCATTTGGCCTCTGAAGTCATGAAATATCAATTGAAATAGCCCGTCATATTTAATCAAATGTTCTATGTGAACATTGTTTTATTACAGCATAAACATAAGTGTAGTGAATTTAACCACTAATTTTAATTTTTTTAACATTTATAATGAGTAAATTCTGTAAGGATTGACCATTAGTTTGTATGATGTTTTTTATTGAAGCGATTAGGTAAGTGTACTCTACTTTAGAAATCTACCCCGGAAATGCGCTAAAAGATAAGATGGTCAGAATTTGATTCTGAAGACTGCCTTAGAAGCACTCGGCAAGAACTGTTGTAGATGGAAGTTGGCTGGGCTGTGAGTTTGAACTAACATACCAATTGGATCGGTACCAACTAACCAGTAATGAATCGGCGATTAGATAGAACGAACGCATTAAGTTGGTTATCTGCAACTGAGCTGATGGTGTAGAGTTTAATATTCGTACTCTTTGTGTGAATTCAAGTAGCCAAATTTGATTTTGAGGTTTTTTTATTTTCGCGATTGTGTTTATTAGCATAGGTGTGAAGTTTTCTTTGGTTCACAGCTAATTATGTATTAATGCGGTGTGTGCCTAATGGTATTACAGCAAAAATCCCATAATTTGTCGTGGTCAGACTGCCAAAAAATCTTTGTAACCGAACATGTGTGGAGATGAGTAAGGCCGATATTTTATTATTTAGCCAAAGGAGGTTTGGTGTAGAGATGTGCCTCATGTGCAACAAATATACGTCGTAGCGTGAGGATGGAAACCCAGGCTGAAGAAGAAAAACTGAAACTTTAAGAAATTAGATTGAAGCAATAAAAAAAATATTGGATTGGAGTAAAAGAGAATGGTTCAAGAGAAAATTGAAAAAAATACGCAAGCAATAGGAGAACAAACATCTAAACTTACTCTTTATCTGGAGAATTTACCTGGATTCAATAGATTTTTTTCAGTGAAAATCAATATGGTTTTCGACAAGGATTAAGTACAGAACTGGCCCTAGAAAATGTTATGGATAAAGTTTCTGAAGGGATTAATAAGGGGAAAAGTGTTAGTGGTTTATTGTTAGATATTATTCTGTCAATCACATAACCTTACTGAACAAATTGCATGATTGTGGTATAATAGGAATTGTGCTTAAATGGTTTCAAAGTTACCTAACGGAGGGGAAACCGTGTGTAAGAATGTGTCCTTATTAGATTTGGAATAGTTAAATATAGTGTACCTCAAGGTCCTGTATTGGGAGCATTATTATTCCAAATGTATGTGAATGATCTTTGCAATGCAGATTTTAGGGAACGGGTTACATAATTTGCTGATGATACATTACTATGTTACACAGAAAACAAAACATCTGATATAGAGTGCGCTATTAATAAGGATTTAGAAGCTCTGAAATGATGGTTTAATAAGAATAATATGGCCCTGAGTCCTGGTCAAACAAGTTACATGCATTTTTGTTTACGAGGTTATATGACTTTTGAAAATAAAATAATATTCAAATGTCTAAAATGTCTCTCTGATAACACCACAACATGCAATTTAGATGCAAGTATTAGAGCAAGCACAGATTACATATCTGGGAATAACACTCTACAAATAATTGACAAGGAAAAAAATATAGCAAATTTAAGTTCTAGATTGATCAATGTAATAAGACTTTTTACTTTCAAAGAAAAAAATGTAATAGTGAGTTATTGAAAATTCTATACTTTTCACATGCAAGTAGTAGATTGCAGTATAGCATTGTATGTTGGAGGGGGGCTACTTATGTTTCAAGTTTAAAACCTTTAATTACAATTCAAAAACACTTTATAAGAATTATATCGAAACGTAGTATTAGAGACCCATCACGTCGTTTATTTAATCAATTAAAAATATCCCCGTTGAGATATTTATATGTGTAAAAAGTGCTAAATGTATTTTATTATAGAAGTGGGAATTTTGATCTAGGTGAGAAATACAGATTAAAATTAGGAAATGCTGATAATGTATTTGTTCCAAAACCTGAAAAACTTATTTTACCAAAACCTATTCATTTTTGGCATCTAGACTATTTATATACCTGCCTTATGCTATAAGGAACTCGAGTAAAAAACAGAATTTCTTTTTGAATTGAGAGTTTGACTTTAATTTGGAATATTTAAATTTACATGTAAGTATTACATAAATTATTATTATTTTATTTTTTTGCATCCTTTCTTTCTTATTTTTTTTAATTATGTTATTTAATTTAAAATGTTTGTGCTATTACATATGCACGTATTAATATTGCTTTTTTGGCCTGAAAATGTTCAGTGCTTTTAAGTATAAAAATGCAGATGTATGTATGCGTGTTGTCTGAGACTGTGTATATGAATATCTATGTATGTATAGGGTGACAATTAAGTCTGGAACCTCTTTTTTAATTTTTTAACCACAATAGAAAGAAATACCAAAGTTCACACGTGCTTACTGGCGATAGTAACGCACACATATGCCCAATTACCGACCAGATAATCCATTTGGGGGACGGTCCACAAGGAGTCAGAAAAACTTCTTAAATAGCAGCATAGGTCAAGTTTGATATCAAATTAAAGGTCTTACTTAGAAGAGTACAATGCCGCAAATCGGACTTCAAAAGGTGGATTCATTCAGTAGTTATAGCTATTTGAATTTTAAAACAATTGAACTATGTAAATTATTAAGTATTATTATTATTAAGTATTATTATATTAAGTAAACACCAATTTTTAAGTACCTGTGATCAAAGTAAGTGTTCAAAATGTTCCCCTCCCATCATCTCACAATGTAATAATCGAAGCCAGGAATCAATAATTATTACCAATAACACAACTACTGTTAGAATGTGAAAGTGGCAGATTGAGTCATATACAGCATCCACAGAAACTTAACGTTTGGGCAGGTATTATAGGAAATCAAATTATGGGCCCATTATTTATCAATGGTAATTTAAATGGTGACTCGTATCTAGCAATGCTCCAAAATGAGATAATTCCTGCACTACAAGCTGCTCTTGGTCGACAATTTCAAAGAATTTATTTCCAACAAGATGGCGCGCCACCACACTTTGCTCTCCTTGTTAGAGAATACTTGGATACAAAATTCCTTCACAGATAGATTGGAAGACGTGGTGCAGTAGAGTGGCCTGCTCGTTCCCCTGATTTATCTCCGCTGGATTGTTTTCTTTGGGGATACCTCAAAGATAAAGTTTATCGTACTAAGCCTCGAGATTTGGCGCATCTAAGAAATCTCATAGTCCAAGAAGCCCAAGATATTCCTCGTGACTACCTTCAAAATGCAGTGGATGGCTTTTACAGCCGCCTAGGACATTGTGAGATGATGCGAGGGGAACATTTTGAACACTTACTTTGATCACAGGTACTTAAAAATTGGTGTTTACTTGTAATACTTAATAATTTACATAGTTCAATTGTTTTAAAATTCAAATAGCTATAACTACTGAATGAATCCACCTTTTGAAGTCCGATTTGCGGCATTGTACTCTTCTAAGTAAGACCTTTAATTTGATATCAAACTTGACCTATGCTGCTATTTAAGAATTTTGTCTGACTCCTTGTGGACCGTCCCCCAAATGGATTATCTGGTCGGTAATTGGGCAGATGTGTGCGTTACTATCACCAGTAAGCACGTGTGAACTTTGGTATTTCTTTCTATTGTGGTTCAAAAATTAAAAAAGAGGTTCCAGACTTAATTGTCACCCTGTATAAAAGCCTATGTGTTTATCTTTATTACTGTAGTACAACTTTGACCATTATATTTAGTTTTTTGTAAAGTTTATATAAATATTTCTATTTAGAACGTAAGAATAGGAAGTCCATCAAGAAAGTGCAATAGTAAAACCGATCTAAAATAGTAATTTAAATTCAAGGATGGGATCTCATTACAAGCTCTGCTTTGGAGGCCCTGTATTTTTCTTAAAGAAAGCTATTAAAATATTATAGTATGAATACTAATATTGTTTATATTTTATTATAATATAATATGTTATATTTTAAATATTATTATATGGGTTTTATCTTAAGGTCAGACTGAGCACGAGAAAGGTTTTGTTATACGTTATTTTGTTTTCAACATCTTTGGTTTTGTACTTTGTTCAACTTGAAAAGAATTCGTTTGACTGTCAAAGAAGACCAAAATCAGATGTATTACTTCTTTAAGAAATAAATTTCCTTCTTTATTTCTAATTCCAGCTGTAAAGGTTCTAAAATATTAAAAATCAACTATAAAACAAACAAAGAAAATATTAAGAACAAAGTAAGTGGCCATAAATATACACTTTTTGAGGTATTTTCTTGATCATGACAACAAGGTAAATCCAACAGTGGCGTCGGAAATATAATTCACCTGAAACAGCATTGGTTCATACACGTGCAACTACTTGTAAATTAGCGGGTAACTGCTAGCAGCACGGGTGTAAAGACAAAATAGTCGTAACTTTTACTATAGATTTAAAGACTGTTATAAAATCCGTCTTAGTTATATTTTGACATAAGTAAGTTTCTTGGATCTGTGTATGTATAAATATATTTCCTTGACGGAAAAAAGACAAAATCGACGATGTGACGAGAGACACTGAGATTCATTGTAACGGTCGTACTCTGTAATATATTTTTTGATCGAAGGAAGAAGGAAAACTCAACATTGGCGTCTAAAATATAATTTACTCAACCAGAAATGATCATACAGGTGCAAATCTACAAAATTGCATGTGAAACCGCGGGTCAACTGCTAGTGTTCATAAAGTATTATGATATTTGAAATACATAAATTTAACTTAAAACCGGATTAGTTGTTTGATAAAAACATTATGTTTCAAGCAGTTATTGGCCTACCAACTGACCTACCGAACAAATAGCAGCAGTGGTAGTATACTCGGATATAATACTACAATGTTGTTTGGCAGCCTTGGCAAACATGCGCAGCAGGCCCCTGACACTTGGCATGTTACCAAGCACTGCAAATCGCAAGGACCGTAGTCAGAGTCCTTCATCTATTAACAATTTCTTGTTCGCTTCCTCAGATAGAAATGTATAAATCATGTTTGATTGAGAACTCCTCACTAATCGCTCACATACATACATACATATTTATTATATAGCTTTAAAAGTAATGTTTGAAGTTGATATCAATAGTTTGATAAAACAAAGATAGGTACGAAGATAATTCGTAATTTTCCAAAATGTTCACTTCTTCCTAAACTGGAAGAACTATGGACTTTTTTTAAATACGTTATATAGTAGCATATTTAACTGAACTTATAATATAAGCGACTATGTTATGTAAACTCCGACCACTGTCTAACGTCATATTTCTAATTTAAACTGATCTTAGGTTTTGAGGAATTCTAGAATTTGGCGATGTAAAGCAAATATATATATATATATATATATAAATATATATATATATATATATATATATATATATATATATATATATATATTTTACAGGGTTATTTCATGGAACCCAAATACACATATCTTATTACTACATACCGCAAAAAGATTTGTAAAATATGTAAGTACCTGATCATTACGCTAATTTAAACTATTTTATGAAGGCATAAAACATACAACTATTACACTTCCATGTTTTGTATTTTATTTTCTGAACTGTAATTACTGTCTCGTAATTCGCGTGATGACATAATTACAACCAGGGGCGGATCGAATCGTAATTTTCAGAGGAAGATTTTGACAGGAAATTTTACATTTTTATGCAACAAGAAAATAGATGTTCAGAAGGAGTTTACTCATATTCAAAGTGTAGTTCATGAAATCAGGCTAATTTATTTTTGTATGGTTATAATACAATAGTGATAAAGTTTTTTTCCATAAAAACACAAATTGATTAGTTTACCTTTGTGAATAAAATAATGGTACACGTTGAAATAATGGTTCTGTTAACGCTTATGCTCAAAACGTTAACAAATTTGTATTTTTATCCATATTACGAACTAAATTTTTTCGAAACTTTACCATGAATCTATATATGGATGATTTAATCCAAATAGGACCGCTAAGTCGATGTAAGGAGTTCGTTTTGAGCTTCTTCATCGCCGAATTTTTTTCTCTTAAGATGAACATGACTCCGGATTTCAATAATCAACTCTGTGACAGTGACAGCTGATTCCAGACGGTACTCTAAGAAGAAGGTAATCTGTGAAGAAGCTAAACTCAACATTCACATGATCGTCTTTATTGTAACAAAATTTACGTTTTCATCAATGTATTATAGAAACATTAAGTATTAAGTAAAGATGTCTTATTTTACCAGGCGAAGTTAGGACTAAGAAGCCCTCTCTAACACTTAACCTGGGGACCAACAGCTTAAAGGTGACTTCCGAACTACCACCAATGGCGATAATCTTGCGATAACCGTTGTACCCGCTACACTACACCATCGGCAAAACACAACATATGTTCTATCATCGCAACTTCCAACAGCCACACGATACGACAGCACCAGATATACGATGGAATGCATGTCGTAAATGAATGTTTTGGACGAATATAAATTTAGCCAATTATGATTCCATAAACTCTTTAGATTTGGGAGGAATCTGTACCTGTTTGGTGCGAAATTGTACCAGACACTATAAATAGTTTTATAAACGTTTTCAAATTCGTAACAGTGGAGATGTCATAAATGTACTCCCAGTAGCCGAGGTGACATTACATTTGTCACGCCCCTCGGATACCGCGTCTACACACTTTTTTTATTTTGTACCACGGAACGATTGTTGCGTACACTGAATATCGTAACATAACTGAGAGGTGATTTAATTGTGTATATTTTGTCTTGCGTAACCTCCATTTGAAAACATATTCATTGTATCAGAATAATCATAAAGTTAATGAAGATAAGCACTTTTCCTCATTTTGTAAAGAACCGTTATTGTTGCAACGGTAAATAAACCAGTACATTTTTATGATTATGCAGGAAAAAAATTCGAAATAGTTTTTTTTTCAATATAAATATTTCTACAGCAGCCTCGTCACCAAATTTATGAACGATTTGTGATTGAAACAATACCAAAACGACTATCGGAATAACGGAATTCGTTATCACTTCTGATAACAATCACACATGAAGTGTTCAATCACATATGAAGCTGCTTTAGTGAGCCCAAACGTACCAATTCCACACATTGCTGTGTAACTCCGCGCGCCATCGATTGAGAACAAAATAACAAAAAGTTGTTCCCATTAGTACCGCCCCGTTTAGTAACAATCGTTTGAGCTGGTAACGGAAAGTACCGGTTGAAAACAACCGATTCATTCACCTGTTAGAAAAAACCGACTCAATCGGTTTGAGCTTTTCTGTCGGTTGGTTTTTTTCAATCGATTGTTTTGCTCAAAATAAGTGAAATTAGTAGGATAGTTTAAATCGGTTAATTTAGTTCCATCAGTTGTTTTCATTCAGTGGTTAAGTGAGTGAATCCAGTCAACTGTATTTAGACGGTGTTTTGCAAAATTAGGTTAATATTGTTCCTTAAGTTGCTTTATTAAATGAATGAATTGGCAGTCATATCACGGGCTTTGTACCATAAATAAATATAGATTGATTATGTCACAGAGTGTGTATTATTTAACATATTGTAATGGAGCATTCTGTTGGGCCTTATACGTTTGTGGTAATCACGTCTTTAATGGGGGTTAGGTTTTTTACGTTTTACGTTGTACTTGAAAATAAGAAATATATTGATAGATTCTTGTTTATTAACTACTCTGTGTAGTTAAAATAAGTGTATTTCATTTAATACAGTTAAGTGTAAATTTGATCTCAATTTCTAGTAAATATCTACGTTTAACAATATTTTCTAATGCAAGATTATATTGATTTGGTATTTGCATTTTAGTATTCAAGTCATCACCTTTGTGATGATCTTGAACGAGTTCAGCGTCGTTTTCATCCGTTTGGTGGGTGTCAGAAATGGATACCAATACCAACAAGTACCAATTGATGATATGTACGCCAGACTTAAACTGGAACATCTTGATACTCGCAGGACTGTAGCCGACTTAGTGGTTCTCCATAAGTTGGTGAACGGTGAGATGGTTTGCCCGGACGTCCTTCAACTCCTCAATTTCAAGACACCATCCAGCACTCGTTCCAATGACCTCTTCATCAGGCAACACTATGGCACAAACTATGCAGCAAACAGCACGGTGGCTCGCCTGCAGAGGGCCGGCAACAACCTGCCTATAACTGTCGACCTGTTCCATGATGGCGTGAGATCATTGAAGTGGAAAGTGAAAGGTGCAGTGCTGCCAACGTAAATGCCTCCACTTAATGTCTATGTTTGTTCATTTTCTCGGTTTATTGTATGTCATAGTTTGTCTATTTACCATTGTTATTTTTACTGTCTGCTGTTTTGAAACACTGTTACGAATATCCCTGTTATATTATTTTATAGTTTATTATGTTTTTTCTGTTGTTACTGTTATTAAGTTATTTCTGTTATTATGTTATTTCTATTGTTATAGTTTATTTATTGTTGCGTTCTTTCATTATGGTATTGTTATAGTTTTTAAAACATTTAAATACGTTTTTATTCTAGCATATATCATGCCTTGCATTGGAGTATTATGTAATATTTCCTTTCAGTCATTCACATGTTTTTGTTGAGGTAATTTTTTGGTTTAGGTTAAGTTGTAATTATTGATCTTGAATTATGGATCTTGAATGTAAAAATGGAGTATGTCCGTTGGAAATAAATAAATAAATAATAAATAAATAAATCACAATAGTATGTATATTTAACTTAATATAACTTTAACGCAAAAATTCCTTGATTTTAATAAAAAAAATTCGATTTAGAAAATGAAACGGTTATTCAGGTACTTGAAACCAGATCTCCTTCTCGATACACTCATTCGACGCCAGCATAAATCCCAATTCCATGAAGATTCGCGTTTTAACTTCGCTTGCAGAAACCTCGATGTCAGAATTGATTTATAACACAAATTTTCGTTAATAACCTTCATATCAGTGTTACAGAGTTCGTGGCCCCACTGTATTCACATCATTCACGCAACTGAATTCATGAATTCAATATTTCACTGAAATAGCTTTGAAAACAAAGGGTAAACAACGCAACATTTTGCTTCAGATATAAGCATTCTCATGCCTTTGTGGTAATCATCCCTTTAAGGGTAATACGATTCTTACGTTTTAAGATGTACTTGAAAATAAGAAACATATTGATAAATTATTCTATTAGAAAGTTACCTGAGGCATAAACTAATTGTGTCACCTTTCAATATTCAGTTCTATAGAATATTTTTATTTTAAATTGTCTAATCCATCCTAACTTATCGTATCAAGGAAGGAATTAAATAAGGTGTATGTTACAGAAAACGGTGTCTATGGGCTTAAAAAAGGAGTTTAAAAATCGTAGAAAATGAAAAATATACAGGCATTCTTATACAGATACATTACTAGCGGTTTTCCTCCTTTCTTACTTCTATGTTTATAAATTACCAATTACTGTTGATCAAAATGTGCTTAGATTTCTACCAGGAACACACCAACATAAAACCAAAGGACTTTCAATCTCAAATAAGAGAATAACATTATTTCAACTTCTCCTGCAACAAGTTGTTTGCTATACATCACGTATCTATGGTAGAAAGCGTTGATTCAATGTGAATGTTGAGTTCACCTTCGTCTACAATCTGACGCTGTCGCAGACTAAAATCCTGTAAAATCTGACGCTGTCGCAGGCTAAAATCCTGTAAAATCTGACGCTGTCACAGACTAAAATCCTGTGAAATCTGACGCTGTCGCAGACTAACATCCTGTAAACCTCATGAAACAATGGGATCACGTGTTCACCTATATTACAATAAATTTTGTAGTCTGGGTATCTCTGATGTCGAAGCGATCTAAAAATTTCATTTTGACGTGACAACGTCTTAAATTAGGTTGCGGCTCGGAGTCACTCATGAAAAAGTGTAACGCCCGGTAACGTTACGATGCCCGTCCAGTGGGTCCGCCGCACGGGATCCGCACGGGATAAAGCAGATAACTGTGGGTCCGCCGCACGGGATAAAGCAGATAACTATGTTTATTCGTGAAAATGTGGAGTGCTTAGATTCGTCATTTACAACAACTACAACAATAAAGGTAAATAATTGTACACTGATATTTCATTATCGTAAACTATGATTGATTGATTAATTGTTAGATTGACACAAAAGTTGAGAAACTGAGTTTATAGGTTATGTCATACTATTGACAAATGTTGATAGTGTTAAGTAAATTATTAGTTTAAATCACTCTGCAATCAATCGTAATTCAGTCGATTGAGAAGAAACAGCGCGTATTGCTAGTCAAACATTTAAAATAACAAATTATAACCTCTAACCTGTCATAACAGTGCGACCAAACAAACGAACTAAACCGACCAATCACCACGCGCGGAGTTAGAATTTAACTGTGTTTAGCAAGAATTTCAAATTCCAATTTTAGTAAATGTTTTATTCAACTTTACCATTTACAATAACAAATTTTAATTAATTTCAAATTATGTACAATGTTTTAGTAAACAAAATATATTTCTATAGTTAAAATTTGTGCAATTCTTATTTTCATTCAATTCCTTGTTCCTATTGTGCAATTTAATAATATTCATATCAATAAATATTCTACCGAGAAAAAGACGTTGTCACGTAAAATCTTCGCCCGTAAAACCGACTTTACAGGCAACCATAATTTTTTCAGTTTCTCCATCGCCAACTTTCCTTGGATCTCTTAGACGAACATGACTTCTGAGTCCAGGAGTCTAGTTTCTCACAGTGTTAGATTGCAGACGCAGCACTAAAAGGAAGGCAAACCGGAGCTTAACTCATCACTCACAAGTTTCTTGCTATCTGACTTATCAATAACCTATAACCTAAGTGAAATGTGTTAGAACAAGTAAATCAGCTAATATTTGTCTACCTACTGGTATCTAAAACGTTGTGCTCTGTAGTAATTTCATGGTGATCTAGTATATCTGAGAAAATGCTGAGTCTTACATAAGTGCGATTACATCTGAATTGATGTATATAAAATACAAGTAAGTGTAACTGTGTCTGTGAATGTATACGTAGATGTACCATAGGTACAATAGATACATTGTTTATCTATTTGGTGAATTTGATACAGAACTAAATTTATTAAAATTACAAACATTTTTATTATTATTAAATTAAATTACATATAATTTTGTCATTATTAAATGCTAGTTACAGACATAAATTGGTCTACGCATCGGTTGTTATTTTAACCAAACGTGTTTAATATCAGTTTCATAATTGTATGGTTTGGACAATTTGTTGGATTTTATTTTAAGGCGTTTATCTATGATTCTTTAATGTTCACTAATATACAAGTGTACTCACCTCCAAATATATTTAAGTTTTTATGTTCACATAAGATACGATAGTCCGCCTATTTCAATAAGATTTCTGGGCTGTCTATTAGTTTTATGCTTTTTCTCTGTTTATTATTTTATCTATTTACACATTAATTTGTGTTAACATAAAATTTTTGCATTGGCTATGATCCAACATAAATAATTGGTTCATTGTCACCAATTTTGGTGTAAATGTTACTTTTATCGTTATTATACTTTAATAGTGTATTAGTAATAATGTTCAATTTATTTATTTATTTATTTATTAACGGACAAACCATTTTACAATAAATTACACAATAGCTGATACAAGCGATAAGGCAATAAAAATACAAAAAAAGAATAAGTGTATAAATCGAGAGAATGCGATACAATAACATTATGAAGCTTATAAACAACAAGATGTAAACAAAAATATAAACTATTGAAACATAAACAATGAAACTGCAAGATGTGTTCTGCAAATACAGCAATTAATTAACAAAAATCAGATACTAACAACAATACAATATATATAATAATAAATACCAACAATAATAAACTATATAAAAGTGCAATAACAGGAATAAATAAAATATAATAAATATATAAAAGCAATGAGAACTAATATTAACAGCTAATAAACTATGTAATTTAGCAATAACAAGAATACCATATATTAGTATTAAAAATGAGTAATTAATAAGTAGCTAGGAAATAAATTATTATATAAAATTGCAAAACACGACACTCCGTAGAGGCGCTTCCAATCACTCTTGAGCTGCGATAAGTGAGGTGTCCTTCCTCCTGAACAGCTGGCCACTGCTGTATAATCAGTAGCTTAATTGGTGAGAACTTCCACTCCCCGCGCGATGGTCCGCGCCTGTACAACCCCAGCAGAAAGAAGAGAGAAGGCCTGCCGGCGAACCTGGTGAAGTCCATCGAAGAACAGGTCACACCCAGACGCAACCCGATTTCCCAGGCGAATAAACCTTGCGAAAGGACTGTTGAAGTCGAAGTTGGTTGAGTGGTATCTTCGACCCAGCAGATCTCGAGATCTTGTGTCCTTCAATTGAGTCCTTTTTACATGTTTGTAACACAGTGAATATATCGTGTTCATAATTAATTGTTTAAACTGTCTATAATTGTGAGGATTCGAAATAGGTAACTGATTAATATTTTGTCCATACAAAGTTAAATAATATTTTACTCTGTTTTATACAGGAGCTATAACTAAATATGTATACACATAACACGGCTCTGGTGGGAAGGGAGCGCCTTAAACAATGCACCCCCACGTTATGGCCAAATTTAGCACCTTCCGCTTAGAGCAGCGTTCGAAAACTAAAAGATACAAAGTTTTAAGCTGCTTCATCCCCAAAATTGTTTTTATCTCTTCAGGCCGAAGCACCATGTATTCCAGATTCCAGGAGGCAAGTCTGTGACAGTGTCAGATTCCAGACGCTGCACTGAGAGGGTGAAATGAAGCTGAACTCACATACGCATTACATATGTATGTCAGCATTACACAAGTTGATTACTTGTATTGGAATAGTATCTAACGTGAAGGAAACAGGATTTTTCCCGGACATTTGCCATCGTTCAGTGAAACAAAAAATCAGTAACACTACGTTTCGAGATCTGCAATCTGATCTCTTCTTCAGGTAAAGAACTAACCTAATACATATCTACAAACTAGGTCAAAGTCAAAGTCAAAGTCTTTATTGCAACAAAAAACAAGTTGGTAACTCATACAGTTGACGTCAAGTTGCCACAAGGCATTACACAACAAATAATAGTTAATACTACTTATGTCTTTACAGATAAAATCTTCACTTAGAGTTAAAATAGAGTTCAAAGTAATGAAATAAATTCTTCATATAAAATTAAAACTAACAATTAACAAATGGGAGCATAGATTAAAGCGGAGTACAACAATTTGATGTTAGTCAATATTTGATGGACAAAACTAATTAAGGCTTAAAATTCCATTTAAGGTAATGCACAATGATAATATAAAGTAAAAAAATACATTTAAAAGATCCTTTATATACACAGAATTTAAAATAGTTGATTAATATGTCAAATAAGGCAAGGTCATCAATTAATAAAAGTAAAAATTCCATTATATACAAAAACATTCAAATTGTTAAAACAGTTATATCACAGATAAGGCAAGGTCATCAAATTAAAGCTAATGTCAATGGTTGAAAGATCTAAAAAACTCATTTACACTGTAAAAAGGATTCCTCAGTAGCCACCTGTACAGTTTTGTTTTAAAACATTTAAAATTCAATATCACAAGCATTTCTAGGAAGTTTGTTGAACATATTTAAGCCTACGTAAGAATAAGAGTTTTGTGTCTTGCTAAGCCTAACATGAGGTAAATTCAAGTAAATCTCTGTATCTGGTGTTGTAGTTGTGAATGTCATTCCTAAACAAGGAAGAATCAATCCTCAACTTAACTCTAATTAGACAATGAAAACATGTACAAATTAAAAAACTGTGAGTATTTGTTCACTTATAAACAATGGGTCTACAGTGAGCTCTATAATTAGAGTAAGTAATTATTCTGATTGCTTTTTTTTTGGAGTAACAGAATGTTTTTTGTACTGGTACTACAAACCCCAGAGCAGTATAGCATAAGAGATTATACAATGAAAAAAGGAAAAATAGGCCATTCTTAAATATATTTTTGGGATACACTTTTTCAAATTACCGCAAAGGATATATTACTCTAGAA
Source organism: Homalodisca vitripennis (assembly GCF_021130785.1). Taxonomy (NCBI): domain Eukaryota; kingdom Metazoa; phylum Arthropoda; class Insecta; order Hemiptera; family Cicadellidae; genus Homalodisca; species Homalodisca vitripennis. The sequence continues at coordinate 20,567,200 of NC_060215.1, forward strand.
AGCCTGCTACACACACCCTGAATGTGAGGACCCCATGAGAGTTTTTGAATCAATGTTGATTCCTAATAGCTTGACATTATTGCTAAAGCTTATATCCTTGTGATCCAAGTTCTAGAGAGCTAAGAGTGAAAAGAACAGATTGCGTTTTATTACCATTTAACAAAAGGCCATTATTATCAAACCAGTTTTCACATTCCTTAAGACTGTTGTCAATTTGGTTAAAAAGAGTACTTACATTAGAATTACTACAAAACAATGTTGTATCGTCAGCATACATAATTGACTTACATATAGAAATTTTTTTGGGAGGTCGTTTATCATGACTAGAAAGAGAAAAGGGCCAAGGACCGAGCCCTGTGGTACTCCACTCTCTACCCCTGCCACCTCAGAAAGTTTGTTTCCAAAGCTAACTTGCTGAGTGCGATTTTAAGGTAGCTACGAAATAAGTTAAGCTCGGCACCATCAACGCCATAATGTTCTAGCTTCATGAGAAGAATGTCATGCGGAACACAATCGAAGGCCTTTGTCAGATCACACATGGTGGCGACCGTACCCGCGCGATTTTCAAATCCACCAAGGACGGCCCCCACCAGACCCCCGACCGCATCCACTGTCGACAAGCCACCCCTGAAGCCAAATTGAGATTCTGAAAACAATCGGTTAGACTCAAAATAGTGACTAACCTGGTGTATCACCACTTTCTCAATAATTTTGGAGAAAACAGGCAACACAGAGATCGGTCGATAACTGGAAGGACTAGACGGGTCACCTTTCTTAAAAATGGGGGACAACTCTGGATAACTTAAGTACATCGGGGGAAATAATCCCTTATCTAGACACTCGTTTATACAGACTGTCAAAGGCTGTACTATTACTAACAGTACTTTTTTTACAAGATCACAGCTGATATCAAAGATATCTCTACACTTGCTCGGCTTAAGATTTTTTACTATTTTTATCACATCATCATAAGACACTTTCTTTAGCTTGAAATTAGCTGAAACAGTTCGAGGCATATTTTGTAGGTAGAGCATAGCAGTTGTAACAGATGAACCAGTGGAGCTGCGGACCTCTTCCACCGAAGACGCAAAGAAATTGCTGAAGATCTCAGGAGTTAGCTGGTCGACTTCAGGCGACATTGGCTTTCTTCTCTGTAGAGAAATTGGATATTAATTCCCAAGCTCTTTTACACTGATTTGGAGCAGCAGCGATAGAAATCTGCGTTTGCCTTAAACTTTGTCTGAAGAACACATTTTTTATAGTCATTCTTCGCATTGAGATACGAACGTCTTGTAGCTCCAATGTAAATATTGTAACGTTTGGGCCCATAAGTAGATGTCATAGCACATTTCAACATGTCTTTTCTTCATAAAGAGGTCATACAGTATACCAATTTTTAGGAACCGATTTCTTATGCGTATGAACCACTGAATTTAACAGTCTTAAAAGGAAAAATTTGTCCATTTTTTCTATGAATAAGTAGAAAAAAAATATCAAACTTACTGAAATTTTGCTGAAATTCTTCCTCCCAGTTTTATGCCTCCAAGAGACTGTTCAAAAATTTCAAGGTTATGGTTATTAAAATTTCTCAACAAACGCACATTCTGCGCACTGGTGCAGGAGTCAGGCAAGAGTACAGTAGTCAAAAGAGCACTGTGATCTGATAGTGGTGGGTAAAGCACCACTGTTTTAATTGTTAGCTTTGGCAAATTTGAAAAAAAAACATTGTCAATACATGCTGTACCTCTTGTAGGTTCGAGGTTAAGGCAGTAAACAGTTGTGCGAACGAAGCATATCCAAAAACTGTAACGAAAAGTTTCGAGGTAAAGACAGAAACAACCATTTTGTGAAAGTAAAAATTTCGACTTCAAACTGTTTATCCGCAAGAGATTGAGCATTGACCGACAATATTTTACAACGTCTAGATACATTATTTAAACTAATCAATAGGCCCAGTCAGATCACTACTATACGAATCATCTACACCACACGACACGGGTAATCTTATGTTGGGTTCTTTTCCAAGGAGGTCTTGGGCAAAAAAGACTCATCGCCAACTGGTCTTCGAGGAACTCGAAACATTTTGACAAGGACACCATCTGGCCAAAGTGTCAGCTTCCAGTGCAATATCAATTTTGTTTTTCTGGCAAACACACTTTAAAGATCTGTAAGAGTCATACTTAGTTTTCCATTCTTCACATTCAATTTCACACTCAAATATATCTTTCAGATAGGACGAAAGATCCTCTTTACCCACTTCTACGGAAAGCCGAGACACAAAGAGCCATTTTTACAAGGCACAGTTTTAATTAAGCAGTCAGTTCTTTTACCAATTATAGGCCTAGGCCTATTAGATACATTAGACCTAGGCCTGGGCACTCTTGTCCACAATGGTAGAACTTAGTTTATTTGGTTCATTTCTTTTGGCAGAAGAAAACACGTCCTTTCCTACTAACAAGAGTAAAAACTATCCTTAACATTGGCTTTGGTGGCAGCAGCAGAATCTTTGTTGGATAATAAAGCGTCCTTATAACTAATGCTGGACTGAGATTTCTCATTGCTGTCCTGTGTGGATGTTTTCTTCCTGTGTAGGTTAAAATAAACAAATCTTACCAAAGCGTTGTGGCACGCCTAAGTCAGGAATCACAACCACCATGTTGTTTGTCAACTTCACTAACTCTATAAACATGCACTTAATAAAAACTATACACAACACTAATCATTAAAACTGAACTACGGAATACAGGTCACAATACGTCTTCATTCGTCTACTAACCACCTACGACTGACCAGAGGGCACTAGCCAATGGTAATCGTCACGGCAGACAAAAACAAGATGGCGGAAATAAAAAGTAAAGGGAAGGAAGTGGGGGAGTATCTTATGTACTTCACAGCTTTCTGCCAACATATCATACATGTGGACTGTTATCAATGTTCACTGTATTCATATAGTATTCCTCAGTTTCTGTTTTATCATCTTCCATATTGCGCTCAGACTGTAGTCAAATTTTAATATTATCTAGATGGTATAAATAATGGACTACCTCTTTAAATTACGTGCCTAAACTGCATTTTCTGAACGTAACGTTTTTTATTTTTTATTTTCAGAAGTGAAATGACAAAAAGAAAGCACTGTGGTGGTAATATACTTGGAATACACGTTACTTATGGATCTGAGCACCTGTGTGACACACTGATGACACGTATCAAGTAATGGGTTCTCAGTATAATCCAGTACCGTTATATCTGTTTCATACAGTAATATCTCTGTGCGTCTATATTCTCTGAAGTTATATATGATCAAAGGAAAATGATGTGATGGCAAGAGACTCGGATCACATATTACCTATGGATTTGTGCGCCGATGTGATATGCCGATACCTTATTCACGGCAAGCAGTTCTCGTTATCTACTGCCACCACAGCACTAGAAAAAATTATTAGAAAAAGTACTTTAATCTAGCTAGTACTTTAAAAAAGTTATTCTAATCTACTTATTCAAAGTATTAGAATAAGTATTAAATTAGTATTATTAAAGTATTTAGAGTATTTTTGTTTTGTTTAAAAAAAATACTTACTCTTATAACGGTAAGATACTTAAAGTAACATGTTTAAAACTGGAAGTTAAACTTCTCTTAAATGCAGAAGTCATACGAAAGTACGAAATATCAATTTTAGGTTTAAGTATATGTACTTGTCTCTCTTTCCTATAGCTTTTTTTTAATTACTCTAGAAAGTAATGACTCTTTCCTTATTTCTTGGTCTTATCCTTTTATAATCCTCTCATGGACCACTAACTGTTCCAACACTTGTTGTCTCGACCGTTCATGTTACACGATCCTTGCAAAAGGAGAAACGAAATGAATTCGCGTGAGATGTCCCAATAAACATTCTACACTTTTATTACCGTTAAACTCTCAACTAAAAAAGACTACTTCAGCTTTGGCTTCAACAGGTATAATATTATAGCAGTCAGTATGTCACAATATTCAACATTTAACATTGGTTTTCAATTAATATAACTAATATTTTTGCATATTTGGGGTTGTAAACCGCTATTAACCGTGTATAAATGATTTAATAATGAACTGATTCAAAGGAGTATCGAACGTAATGGAGGAGACTGCTTTTAACACCAAATTTAATACATTTATTCGTTGGAGCAAGTTTAACCAATAAGGTTACCTTTTAAGTCTCTAGCTAGAAACTTCAAAAAAGAGAATCGTTACATACCACCTAATTTAAATTCAGTAACATTTTTTGAAACCTGTGAAAAACTTGAAATTTGTTAGGAAAGAACGAAATTCTGAATCCAGAATAACATGGATTCAGACAAAAATCCACAGTTGGTGCGGTGATTGGCCTTCTGGACGATTTTGTTTATGGAATGGAAAGATGAGAACATGACCTTTCCAAAGCATTTGACTGTGTGCACCACGAGACTCCGTTGCACCAGTTGGTGGAGAAATGTGGCATTCGAAGGTATTTATGGCTCACTTCTTCCATGAATGATCGAAGCCTATGCCCGGAGACCTCAATCACTGTCCCACAAAATTTAACATAGCTCATGGTGTTCCTCAGGGATCTATTCTTGGGCCTCTTTAATTCATGATTTATGTCTGTGGATTGAATTCGTTGGATTGAATCCAACATGGAAAACAGAATCAATATGCTTAACGACATGACTCTGTTTTATAAGGAAGTCTTTAAAAGATTTGGAAATTACTTAATTTATAGAACTAACCTCGTGCATTAAGTATTTTACTAAACCAAATTTTATAAAAGGTCACGTTGTAGCCTTCATTTCAAAAAATGAAAATGCAGTGGAACCAACTGTATTTCTGGATGATGTTTTTCGGAGGAAACAACTCCACAAAGTTAGCAGAGATAACCTACTTGTTGCAGGGGAACGACCTTGAACTATCGTGTGGACAATATATTTGCTAAACTTTTCTCAGGCCTATATACCTTGCTTTACCTAGCATAATTCTCTTCCCCAAATATTTTAATATTGCCTACTATGGCAAAATCCATTCTCATTTTGCATGTGGAGTGAGATTATGGGGAAGTTGTTCCAAAAGTAAATAGATTCTGTCTTCAGACTTAAAAAAGCAGTAGTCATTATTGACAAGCTGAGTTATAGAAAGTTTTAGTTTGAAACTTTTGAGGGTTGGGATAGCTGACTTTACCCTGCTTCTATGTGCATGAGGTGAGCATGTACTGCAGATTAGGGTGCGCTTTGATGCGTGGCGGAAACTTCCACTAACATGACACTTGAGGCAGAGACAACTTTAGAACTCAACAATGTGTTCAAGAAAATGTGTGACACTGTAAGTTTGCCTGTTAGTGAATGTTCATGTTAGGGTTGAAATTGTAAAGAAATGTAATAAAGAGATTGTTATCATCATTATTATTATTACCTTAGATTCAGATTCAGATTCAGAAATCCTTTATTCATAAAACAAATGTACAGAATGTTCAATGAATAAAATCACATCAAGAACATTATGGTTAATAAAAAATTATCTAACATCAACTTATAAAATATTAACTAACATAAGCATTAGTACTAGGATTACTATTATAGTTTTTAAGTGTATTTCTTGCACAGTTGCTGGAATAAACATTCATTCATTCTAAGTTATGGTAATAAATAGTTGTCATATACATATACACAGACACATAAATACATAAATACATATACACAGACACATACATACATAAATACATATACACAGACACATACATACGTAAATACATATATACAGACACATGCATACATAAATACATATAGACATGTTGAGCTAAACCAGTCGATTAGCCCTTTAAAAAGTTCTTGGAATAAATGCAGAGGTTTATTTAGCAGATACTCTTTAAGTTTAGTTTTGAAATTATTAGTGTTTTAATTAGTTTTCAACTCAATCTGTAAATGATTTAGAAACTCTTTCCCCATGTATGAGGTTTTCTTTTTATAAAATTCCAAGTGATGAGAATCATTAGATATATTGAACTGTGTATTATATTTTTGTTTTCTTTCTGTTAAGGCAAGATTGCAGAAATGTAAACGTAATTTATAGTTTCAAATATGTAAAGATTGTAGACAGTAAATATTTGGATTTCCCTAAAAATATAATTAACTGAATCTCTTCTCTTTAATTTTGTTATAATTCTAATAGCTTGCTTTTGTTTAACTAGAATTTTGTCTAAATTATTTGATGTGGTAGCTTCATAAATAGCTATACCGTAAGCAATGTGAGAATTTATGAGAGCATAATAAACTGATTTGAGAGATTCTACACTGCAAACCTTAGCCAATCGCCTCAGTGCATATAGACTACTGAAAATTTTATTTAAAACACAGTCCACATGTTCATTCCAACTTAAGTTTTTATCTATAATCAATCCTAAACATTTTGTGCTATAAGCATTTAGCAATTGTTCTTCCTCAATGAAAATGTTGGGTTGAACCCTGTTTAGAGCTTGTTTTGTGGAAAAAGAGATAAAATTTGATTTGTTTGAGTTTAATAAAAGGGTTTTACTTATCAAGAAGTCTTTAATCATTGAGAGACCTATGAAAGCGGACATCTCAACACTTTTTCCTGAGATAACCACATTTGTGTCATCAGCATATAAACAGACAGCAGAGCTTTGTCCAAACAATAAAGCCAACTGATTTATGTAACAAAGAAAAAGAATTGGACCTAAATATTGATCCTTGTGGGACTCCATGCTTTACTATTCTTAGTTTTTAATTGAATTCGTTTTTAAAGCAATACAGAGCACTATTTGGAGCATGCTCTATTTCAACGTATTGCAACGTATTCAACGTATTACTCCTATTTTGAAGGAGTATACCTTTTTACAAGAGTTATAATAACATAATTAACAGTAATCTTCTTTGGGGAAGAGGAGCATATAAACCTATTTCAAAGTCTTTAGGACTTTTTTAGCAAGAGTTATAGTACAAACGGACAGGCGGAAAAGACATACAGACGAGTTTGACTTTTTAACCCCAAAATCAACAGTGTTCTTACTTGAAGAAGAGGAGCCTATAAAACCAATTACAAAGTCTGTAGGGCCTTTCTATCAAGAGGCATCGTTCAAACGGACAGAAGAACGAAGAACGACACGTTTTGTTATAAGGATTCTGTCGGGTCTCTAATAAATTAATTGAAAAAATAAAAATTACTAATGTTATTTGTACACTTTTAAGTATTTGCTGTATAATGAGTTAATGGTAGAATGGGTACAAATTCAGAGTCCTTGTCCGAGATTGTTTGTGGTCAGAGTAAATTAAATTAAGGCCAGAAAACACTTTGGTGGGTGGTTCAAACCAAACCAACCCCGCAAACGTGGTTGGCCAGAACCGATACGTAGGCGGTCTGTCTCCCAGGCAGAATTAGAGCAATGCAATAACAAGGTATCCCGGTAAACAACCTCTTAATAATACTCTAATATGTCATTTCCATGTGAACAATTTCCACCTGTATCATCGTATAATATCTACGTGGTTAGTATCCTCTGAAGTGATATGATCAAAGGAATTACTTATAAATTCTCGGGTGTATTAGTTTTGGATTTCAGCGCCAATGCGATATTGCGGCATCTCATTCCAATGGAACAGTTCCGGATATAATTCAGAGCTTTTATGCCTCTATCATTGAGATATAACTACAAGGGTTGTATTTTTGAACTTATATGAGCAAATTATAACTCCGTGATGGCAAGATTCTCAGGTCATGTAATATAACTTTTCAATTTGTAATTTATGGTAATACTGTATTATAATACGCGTATATCATGCCAAGCAAACAGCTCCCGGTCTGAAGACCGCAATGAATATGTACAGACTTATTATGCTGGTACAAAACCAATAGATTAACATAATTCGTCATAACTCTTCGAATTAATCATCGTTATGAGGTTTTTTTGCATCGTTTCAGTATTATTAAGTGAAGCTACATGCCGTCTCTAGATATATTTTGAATTTAAAAAATTGTTACATAAGGGAAATGTATCACTACGCTGACGTCTATTACGTTATGAATTCTAAAATTACTAGTTTTCATTTTTTCATTTAAGCAAATGTCAACGATTAGTGGTAGTTCAAGAAGATTTAGTACTTTAAGAATCTATAATCGTCAAAACTTTTTTCGGTAGTGTGGTTTTTTTTTGCGGTTAAAAAGGATCTTCAATAACTAGAACGTATTAAAAGATTAAACTAGACTACCATAAAGATGCACCGTCTTTTTTGGCCTCTGATTTGTTGTGTAAATTTGAGTAGACTCATAAGGCATTTTACCTTTATCATATGAACTCTGAACATTTCTATCCACCACAGAGATAGTGATGGAAGTAATTAAATCGAATATTGTACTCTTTCTAACAAAGACTTACTAAAAATATATCTGGACGGACGTAAACGAAATCCTAATAATGAGTAATAATAATAAATCTCATTATTGGTGTGAAACAATTATGTAAATATATTTAAGAAATATATGATAGCCGTATCAAGAAAATTGATCAAGAACTCTGAGTTCACGTTATTTCATGTCCCCGCATGCCAGGTCACTTGTCAAGAATGGCTACTGTGGGTGAGGACTATATTCACCATCCGTAAAAACCACATTGACCTTCATTGGGATCGTTTGAAATTTCAACGACCGTTGGCATTGAATGTATTTTTAGGTGTACACGAGGACTTTTTGGAAGTGGTTGATATATCGAGCAGTGAGCGTTCGGGGAACTAAACATAATCTGGGTAACCGTTAAAGGGCCAACACTGATTACTCCAACCAGAGACTAAAGGCTGATAGAACTTAGGTTGAGGACGAGATGTAAACCAAAGACAGCAAATCTGGACCTTCCTATGCTGCTGACCTAGTTGTACATTTTAGTATAAAAAGGAACGTGTCTCAGAAAGTTCTCAAGATAGAGCAGTAAGATTTTAACTGATGTTTGATAAATTGTTTCAACGCTAATTCGTTTTCGTTTTTGTAGAAAATATTTGTTTAACTTGTTATTTTGTTTTATTACGTAATTTTAACAAGAGTTTAAAAATACTTAGTAATTTTCTAAAATGGTGTGTATAAGTAGTAGTGGCCCAAAGTTAAAAACGTCTGGAAACATGTTCCTTTAAATATAAAATTATACATATTAACATTTACATTACAGGAGGCACCGAATCCCCTTAAGGTACGCCGTTAGGATTTTGGCAACTTTGCCAAAGTGGCACTGATTAGACTATATACATTTGAGCACAGAAATCTTTCCCGTATCAAAATTTTATGTTGTTACTATTTTATCTCGTTTAAAGTGCTTTAAGTTTAAAACCAATAAACAGATCCATTTTACTTAAGAATTGTAAAGTTTCTTCGCTAACTTTAGAAACACCCTATTTATTTCTTGCTTGTATTTACAGTATTATAAAGTTTTAAATTTAACTTGAATGATTGACGTCTGCGTTTGAATATTATTATAAAGATATATAATTAATTATATTGATTAAATACAAACTATAATGAGTTTATTCATATCAATTCATATCATATGTGTGAATGTTACATTGTGGTATAAATTCAAATTTTTATATTAAATACCTGACTTTTACAACATAATGTATATTGTATACAGCAATAAAAACATAAAAGAAATCCATAATATTACAGGCAAAGAATTTCATAATGTATTATTTTGTTAAACTTATCTCCCACTTTGTTTCCAAACGATAATATTTGGCATTGTTCATAGATAATTATAATTAATGAGTCAAATAATATGTCAGAGCTTCAGGGCGGTGGCATACGAGTATTTTCACTTTAATGTTACAAAACTGTAGTTCACGGTTACACTGACATGAGGCTTAATTAGCGATGATTGCCTTTTTCCCGCGGACTTTTTCTAACATTATAAACGTTAATGACCTACCATTATTGCATTTTACAAAGAACGGTGAGTGTTGATTATACGCCGACATTAACATTACTAACATTAATTACATTCTAATAATATTACCTGACTGGCTGTAGTTTCCGATGTTTTATAACATTACAGGACTAGCTGTAGTTGTTGATGTTAATAACATTGTAGGAGCCGCTGTAGTTGTCGACGGTAAATAACATAAACTGGCTGGTTATAGTTGCCGATGTTTTATAACATTACAGGACTAGCTGTAGTTGTTCATGCTAAATAACATTGTAGGTGTCGCTATAGTTGTCGACGGTAAATAACATAAACTAGCTGGCTATAGTTGTCGATGTTATTTATATGTACAGTATATACTACAGTCTTTAGGTTACTTACTCTCCTACACGTCACTCAAACGGTTAACTAGTGCGTCATGTAACATGTAACTAGGGCTATATAACATCGACAACTATAGCCAATTAAGTGATGTTATATAAAATTGATTACATAAAATTAAAGTAATTGTTTTATATATATATATATATATATATATATATATATATATATATATATATATATACAGGGTGTAAATTGGGTCCTGATGCGCCTGGATATATTCCAAACGTATTGATATATCGATGTACAACCTTCACCATACTTATTAAAATACTTTTTAGGATGGAATGATAAAACAAATTTTTGATCCTTTTTCAAAGGGGGGTGCAAAGGAAGGGTAAACTTTAATTTTCTAATTGTAAACTCTATCTTGTGACATGTCATTTTAAAGGATTATTGATTTGAAACACGATGTGTTTTCTTCATGTTATTGTGTTTCCATTGATAGACCTTTAAAATTACAAGTCACAAGATAGGGGTTGCAATTTGAAAATTTAAAGTTACCCGCAGTACCCTCCTTTGAACAAAGGGAAACATTTTTTTAGCATTCAAAAATCCTTACAGTATATTAATAGCCTAAGTATGGTGAAGGTTGTACATCGATATCTTAATCCGTTTGAAATATATACAGGCGTATCAGGATTTAATTTATACCCTCTGTATGTGTGTGTGTGTGTGTGTGTGTGTGTGTTTGTGTGTGTGTGTGTGTGTGTGTGTGTGTGTGTGTGTGTGTGTGTGTGTGTGTGTGTGTGTGTGTGTGTGTCACCAGTCCTTCTTCCGTAGATTCTTAGACCGGGCGTACCTTGGACACCCTCTCGAATCATTCATCTTTTAATTTAACCCCGAATCGATGGCTCTCTGTGGCTCTCTGTGAAGTGCTGATGTGTAAGAGAGCGTTGCACAACCGCAAGCAAACATATGAAAAGAGTAATCGAACCCTGTAGTTAGTACTGATGTACTCGCAATAAATACGAGCCACAGTCAATATTCAGCGAGATGTGTACATAATTATAAATCACATCTGAAAACAGTAATAGGAGAAGTGATATTTGAGTAGTTCAACAGACCTACTAAATAGCGCATATCGTCCGCATAACCGACATCAGAAGACCACTCTGCCAGTTATTAAGTCTTCCCATCTATGTAATTGGAACATCCAACTTAACTAATTACTATTATTGAAGGATTATCTTGCCAAGCGGTAATGCTTGTGATGTAAAATTGGTATAGCATCCTTCCAAAGTAATCAACTATAAAGCTGTAGTGTTTTCTTAACATTGAAAATTGTTATATTTACGCTAACTATGTTTGTATATAATGGCACAGAACTACTTCACCAGATAGTATGGAACTTAATAAACTAAAAATGATTCTCTTAATAGCTAACTGGACTTTCTAAGACCACATGATCTTCCTAGTCAGTACAACAAGATGTAACCGAAGCAGTCTGGAGCCGAGTGTTTCTACCGAGGTACAGATAGAACCATTTAGGAGAAAGCGCGGTGAGGGGAGAATGTACAGCCCCCCCACCTCCCTCAAACAGCCCCCCCTCTCGCGGCTTGAACAAGTACAGCCCGCTAAAAAAATCCACGCACCACTGAGCTTTCGTGTGAACTGGAGGGAGAAGCGAGGCTCGTGCATATTAACTGATCGGGCTTGGTGCTACATGGTCGCCCTTGTCTAAAGATGATGGATGGAATATATCGCTTATGTAAATTATATCAAACAACGAGCATGACTGATCCTTCTATGAGTTATCGCTGATCGTTAGTGTCCTTACACTAGGCCGTCCCCCCGGTTCAGACTTCCCAGACAATCCTTCCATCTTCAAAAATAACCTTCAAACAAAGAATAAAATGGGATCTTCCTTGGCTTTCTTCTAAATGTATCGCCTCTTGTGTTAGACGACTTGTCTTCTATGGATCCCTGTGTGGCTGTTTAATTACATCATCTAGAATAGATGCAAAGACACCATATAAAACGGGGGTTTTGCTAATTCTAGTTGGCCGATGACCCCTACTTTCAAAACACCTTAGTTTCTCATGTAGGCTAGGTTTACATTATTTCTGAGCCAACTCACTAATGTGTGTTTTCTTTAGTAAAGTAATTTGACAAAAAACAAGATCTACATTAAAATAATTTATTCAGTATTCATAAGTTCTGACCAGGTGGTACTAAGGTACCAGTAGACTATCGGCCATGCCGTACATACCTCAACTAACGGAGTCTGTTTCCCAAGTGGGTTCTAGCTGGTATATAGCTGCAGTAAAACTCTATAGTGTCAGTTAAATCTGGGCAATCTAATAGATTACTACGAGCGATATATTGAGGGGAAAGAACTGGTCTATGGGTCTAATTTACTGAGGATGATAACTGTTGGAGTGGCAGGACTCCCTGAATGTTAAAGGTGTTTTCAACGCTAAATCTGATAGATTTTTGTCTCCTCCGGTCTTTTATATTCAATTATATATGTGAAATGAGGGGGTTACTCATATTCTTGTCGTGAATGAACAAAAAACGTTATCAGTGGTGCACCTAGCATGTCACAACCTGTGGTAACTATGTTAATTCTAACATATAATATGCGGTGCGCTGATGAGTCAGGCATTCCATAGCAGGTGGTAACAGTTGTGACTCTAGCATACCATGTTATCTTTGACCTGCCTGGCAGACCGGTATAGACGGAATTAGAGATGTGCCGGGCATGCTGTAACAGTAGCACTGATAATTCAGGCACTACTCAAACGGTGGTAACTGTGGTTAGTATGACAGTAGTCCTGACACTACTTCTGGCATTGCGCATATGGTGGTAACTGTGGTTAATATGACAGTAGTCCTGACACTACTTCTGGCATTGCGCATATGGTGGTAACTGTGGTTAATATGACAGTAGTCCTGACACTACTTCTGGCATTGCGCATATGGTAGTAACTGTGGTTAATATGACAGTAGTCCTGACACTACTTCTGGCATTGCGCATATGGTGGTAACTGTGGTTAATATGACAGTAGTCCTGACACTACTTCTGGCATTGCGCATATGGTGGTAACTGTGGTTAATATGACAGTAGTCCTGACACTACTTCTGGCATTGGCGCATATGGTGGTAACTGTGGTTAATATGACAGTAGTCCTGAAACTACTTCTGGCATTGCGCATATGGTGGTAAACTGTGGTTAATATGACAGTAGTCCTGACACTACTTCTGGCATTGCGCATATGGTGGTAATGTGGTTAATATGACAGTAGTTCTGACACTACTTCTGACATTGCGCATATGGTGGTAACTGTGGTTAATGTGACAGTAGTCCTGACACTACTTCTGGCATTGCGCATATGGTGGTAACTGTGGTTAATGTGACAGTAGTCCTGACACTACTTCTGGCATTGCGCATATGGTGGTAACTGTGGTTAATATGACAGTAGTCCTGACACTACTTCTGGCATTGCGCATATGGTGGTAACTGTGGTTAATATGACAGTAGTCCTGACACTACTTCTGGCATTGCGCATATGGTGGTAACTGTGGTTAATATGACAGTAGTCCTGACACTACTTCTGGCATTGCGCATATGGTGGTAACTGTGGTTAATATGACAGTAGTCCTGACACTACTTCTGGCATTGCGCATATGGTGGTAACTGTGGTTAATATGACAGTAGTCCTGACACTACTTCTGGCATTGCGCATATGGTGGTAACTGTGGTTAATATGACAGTAGTCCTGACACTACTTCTGGCATTGCGCATATGGTGGTAACTGTGGTTAATATGACAGTAGTCCTGACACTACTTCTGGCATTGCGCATATGGTGGTAACTGTGGTTAATATGACAGTAGTCCTGACACTACTTCTGGCATTGCGCATATGGTGGTAACTGTGGTTAATATGACAGTAGTCCTGACACTACTTCTGGCATTGCGCATATGGTGGAAACTGTGGTTAATATGACAGTAGTCCTGACACTACTTCTGGCATTGCGCATATGGTGGTAACTGTGGTTAATATGACAGTAGTCCTGACACTACTTCTGGCATTGCGCATATGGTGGTAACTGTGGTTAATATGACAGTAGTCCTGACACTACTTCTGGCATTGCGCATATGGTGGTAACTGTGGTTAATATGACAGTAGTCCTGACACTACTTCTGGTATTGCGCATATGGTGGTAACTGTGGTTAATATGACAGTAGTCCTGACACTACTTCTGGCATTGCGCATATGGTGGTAACTGTGGTTAATATGACAGTAGTCCTGACACTACTTCTGGCATTGCGCAACGGTGTCATGCTGGCATACCATGTACAACGGTGGTAACTGTGTTGTGTCCAGCAAAAACTTGTGACAATTATACAGGTTTTGCAGTAGTAATGTACGGATTTTTATATCCATATCGCCAATAATTATATATTGTGGAAATACGTATCCCTGTCGTGCTCTGTCTGTGATTCTGATTCTGTGCTTTGATAACGGTTCACACTACAGTTGATGGGTCTGCACTGTCCCTTTGCCTAGCAGAGTTGTAGAATTCCTTTACCAACCTTAAATAAAATAGCGTTTAATCGATCTTTATGGTAGTGGAGAGGTTTCGTTCACGTCATGAATGCTTTTTCTTGAGATATATTATGGTCAATACATGTTAATTTTTTAATATTGCATTTATTAAAAAATTATCGTTTCTTTGCCATTTTGGTTAAAATAATTTTAGAATATTGTACTTAAACATCGTTACTAATATTTAGTACAGATTTTAGATATCTGGAACTTCACATCCAGAAGATTAACAAAATTGATTCAGACTTCCTAAATTCAGTCCTACTGAAATTAATGAATTAAGTAAGATCATATTAGATTTATCAGGCAAAGTCTAATTCACTTAGACAACAGAGAAGATACAGAAAACACCGATGTGTCACTTAAACCTGGGAACCCCAGAAGCGACCCACTACCAACCGCAGATATTAGGCAGAAGGATCAGTTGGTAGGTTTACTACTGCGGAGGATTTTTGTTGACGTTTGGGGCGTTCCATAATTTAAAGATGTTTGCATGTCTACATCAAAGTCAAAGTCAAATCATGTACTGATTATAGACAAAACATCGTATAGAACATAGCCGTTCAATAAACAAAGACGTACATATTTATCCACCATAACGTTGGAATTTAAAACGCACATTTATAGTCTATGAAAGAGCTAAGGAGTATAATAAGAAAACAAGAATAAGACAAGTCTTCCTAGTACTCTTCTATTGAGTAATAGCCATTACGGCACAAAAAAATTTAAGATGTTTTTTGCATGAAGTTGCACTTTCACAATCTTTTACTGTTTCTAGAAGGCTGTTGAACAATTTAGGTGCAAGGTATTGAATCGACTTTTTAAATATGCTGGTCCGAAACACAGGTATGACAAGATTACTTTTGTTCCTAGTTTCAAATCTGAGGCTATGAATTGAAGAATTGGAGAGATTATAAAAAATGAACAAACATACTGAATATATGAAAATAAAAGGTAGAGTTAACAAACTCTCGGCAGGGAAAACATCTCGACAGCTGTCACGACATCCCAGCCCACAGATGATTCGCAATGCCCGCTTC
This sequence comes from Homalodisca vitripennis, assembly GCF_021130785.1. Taxonomy (NCBI): domain Eukaryota; kingdom Metazoa; phylum Arthropoda; class Insecta; order Hemiptera; family Cicadellidae; genus Homalodisca; species Homalodisca vitripennis. The sequence continues at coordinate 20,583,097 of NC_060215.1, forward strand.
TATAATTTAAACACTCTCTCAAGTGAATACTTAGCCACGGTCTCCCAGAACAAAATGCCGTAGCTTAAAAGAGAGTAAAAACGTTGAAGCAACCAGCAAACGTTTTTGTCAAGGAAGGTGGATAAGTGCCTCAAATAATATAAACAGCACCTGACTTGGGAGCACAGAGCGATTATGTAATGGCTTTAATTTAAATTTGAACCTATATGAAGTCCCATGAAACTAACGGCATTTGACTTCATCATGGAAATGATTTTCGGGATAGCGTCGGCATATTGAACAATTTGACCCGTAACTGAATTTAAGAACTGGAAGAGGCTGAACCATGGCTAACTTCCCGTCTTTAAGGGCGTACAACTGAGTTCGTGCGTTTTACTTCTCCTTGCCAATCCTGAATATCCTGTATCTCCAGGAGAAACGCAAACGTCCTTTTTAAGAATACGTGACAGGTTTCTCAGCGTCTTGTCTTAAGTGAAAAAACAACTCTTAATCTACAGTTTTCAAATAACAAATTTATTTTCAACCATGCAAATAATTTCTAATTTTCACTTTAACTTTCATTTGATATTTTTAGACCTTAGTTGATTAATTATAGATGATTATGAACCAATCTAACAATAGCCTATATCATTAGCTGCATGCATTAATTAATATTTTTAAAATCTTAATGATATTATATGGTTAAATCGTTATTTTGTGTTTTATTTTAAATTTTATGTTCAATTTTAGAAAATCAGGTTGATACACAACTTTAACTCTCCAGTGTGATGTCAATTTACAACCAGAAACTCTATTTCTTGTCATTTTGTGAAGTTATGGAGTTATGGAGGTTATGGAGTAAGTGTTTCAAATGATTCTATATAAGAAGTAAAAAGAGTGGCGTTCTGGAACTGTAGGGATCGATATTTTACACTAAATACTTATTTAATGTAAGAACTACCATAGTAGATTATTACCTATCCGACCTTATCCTTCTACAAGTAAAACTATAAAAGAAAAGAGACAATTTAGATAAACGAACAAATATAATATTCAGTAATAGCGATATATATACACCGTTGTAGATTTACAGTCGTACACATAAAGGCAGTTAATGCCTGAAGTGGAGCGATTCCACATGGCTATTGATCGATAATACAGGTAAACATGAGGAAACGTCAATTTACAGGATGATAAAAACATGACATCCCGGAGTGCCTGTGAGAGACGGAGCTATTGGTGCGGATATGCACGTACAAAGCGAAAGCAGTGATAAACACGATTGTCGACGAACAAGATGATAAAGGCAGTGTAGAGTGTATACACACTGAGTAGTCCCTGCCTTTGAGGAGTGGGGTGTAGCAGTGCTCGGTCGATCATCGATTGTCGTTCGATCGTTGCTTATTCTTACTCACAAAGGACATGTGAGCAAGGATTATGACAGGGCAGAGGACTATTCTTCGAAGCTTCTTCTTGCTACAATGCTTCGGATGATCGATTCATGGTATTGTTGAATACATCTGAATAGTCCACTATTAAATCAGATCGTGTATTGTACTAAATGCGAACGGTAGCTGCAGTACCAGAAAAAACTAGCTATAGTATTCATCACATTGAACATTATACTGACGAAGTAAAGAAATTTATTTTTTATGTACTTTTGTCATTACCTGAAATATCATCATCATCATCATCATCATTATCTTAAAAACGAGACATCTCCCATAGTTTTAAGAGAAATAAAGTAAAACCATAAAAATGTTTTAAATTTAAGAATGTTGTTATGCAACAAAAATCAAGATAGCTAAAGTAAGTATACATACATACATATATATATATATATATATATATATGTGTGTGTGTATATATGTGTGTGTATATATATATATATATATATATGTATATGTATACTTACTTTAGCTATCTTGATTTTTGTTGCATAACAACATTCTTAAATTTAAAACATTTTTATGGTTTTACTTTATTTGTCTTTATTTTAATGTATTTACTTTACATCATAAATAATAAACTATTTTATTTCAATTATAAACAATTACCATCATCATACGTACCTATATTGAAATAACCCCGCATCAGCAACTGCATTATCTATTACATGTTTCATATTGTATGTGCGGAGTTGTCCATGCCAATCCCTAATCCTACTCGAGGCAGCTTCGGAGAGTACATAAACCATTCTTTGAACGAATTAACGTTCGTCTTGTCATAATAGTCTTGGTTTATAGTTTTAGTTTGAAAGTTCACTTAAATTCTTTTACAAATCCTTCGTTCGATTCAAAATTGCAAATAATGATACGCATTGCTTTCCTTTGTGAATAAAAGTATTTTACATTAACTATAAAATACAACAACACTTAAAGTTTTGTGGATTGTTGTTGTATTATAAACACAAACAAAGGGCAGTAACAATAAGAAGGCCATGCTTCGTCAGTTTATAACTTACATTTAATAAATAATTAATTTGTTTAGTAGTTTATGTCTCCTGAACATATCTTTTCACAAATGTTAAACTCCAAATGCATTAAAATAAACCTAATATACAATGTTCAGTACATTATTAGTTTTTAAAATCATTCAAATTTGGAGTATTTCAAACTCGTAAAAACTAAAAAGTTAATAGCAATTTTCATTACACCAACCCTGGATAAAATTGTGATTTGCTAAAATTATTAACGAGATAACTGTAAAAACCCGTGACACAACCGTAAACCTTGCTCTACAGTTGGAACTATAGAAATGGAATCTTCAAATTAAAAAAAGGCAAATATTCAAACAAGAATCTTTCTACATAACAATTTACAATCTAAATTGTCAAAACTATGGTTTTCAGTTAAAATACTGTTTTACTAAAATATAACTCACAATTCTATATACATAAAAAGTTACTAATTCCAAATTTTGTATACAGTGGATATACATTTTACTTAAGCAGGTAGCATATGTATTTCTATTGAAACGTTTTTGGAAAGTGTATTAAATCAGTGTTCTACAAATACACTTGATTGTGGACCTGATGAAACAATGAGAATACCTCTTCATCCAGATTTCTCTGCTGCTAGGTAAACCAGATAGACCTTTTTTTAATCTAGATGTGTGTGATATCGAACCCTACAAAGGGTTCGTTTTGAATGTTTTTGTCGCCAACTATTTTTGGTTCAGATTTCAATGTTCTCCTCAGTGCGTTTATGTGATCTAAGTATATATGTATAACATATCACAGTCAACTCTGTGTTTCGTACGGATGGTTGAATACTTGAGCCGGAACGTATCCCGAGTCCGGACTGCGGTCAGAAGTTCGATAGTTCGTGGCCGGAGATGGCAGTCACGTCACCCGAGTCCGGACTGCGGTCAGAAGTTCGATAGTTCGTGGCCGGAGATGGCAGTCACGTCACCCGAGTCCGGACTGCCGTCAGAAGTTCGATAGTTCGTGGCCGGAGATGGCAGTCACGTCGCCCGAGTCCGGACTGCCGTCAGAAGTTCGATAGTACGTGGCCGGAGATGGCAGTCACGTCACCCGAGTCCGGACTGCCGTCAGAAGTTCGATAGTTCGTGGCCGGAGATGGCAGTCACGTCGCCCGAGTCCGGACTGCCGTCAGAAGTTCGATAGTTCGTGGCCGGAGATGGCTGTCACGTCGAGCGAGTCCGGACTGCCGTCAGAAGTTCGATAGTACGTGGCCGGAGATGGCAGTCACGTCACCCGAGTCCGGACTGCCGTCAGAAGTTCGATAGTTCGTGGCCGGAGATGGCAGTCACGTCGCCCGAGTCCGGACTACCGTCAGAAGTTCGTTAGTTCGTGGCCGGAGATGGCCGTCAGGTCGCCGTCCAGAGCTTCCGGCACTTAGCGAATATTTCCCTGCTAGACTCGTCGCCGTCGCTTTTAGGGCCTCACACCGTTTCTGTATACTAGATGCACAAAATAGCAATAGCATTTTTATGACATTTGAGAATTATGAATTCGGATGGAACCAGCAAAAGAAAAAGAATAAGGATTCGTGCCCCTTTGCCCCTTCACTTTCTTGAAACTCCATAACGTAACTCTTTGGCTAGACTGTCAGTATCCAGAATTTACAAGAAGCTGCTATAACGCTTGTCTATGCTTCTACATATGGTTGACCTAATTGGTTGAGCACAATGTGGGCAGTAACCAACTGGTGAAACGAGGTCAGTAACTTAATAATGCAGAAATCACTGCATGCATTGCTAACTTCGTCGCACAAATACTTGGTGAGTGTTACAACAACCAGATTTATTTGGATAATACTCTGTAATTTCTGAGAAATTTCCAGGGGTTACAAGAAACTCTAAAGCTTAAATGTTTTAAACCAGTAAAGTATGTGTGATACCGATAATTTTATTTGAGCAAAAACCTGTTATAAGGCTTTTATTACTCTTCACAAACCCACTGTTATTTGTTAAGCTCTATAAAACATTAAATAATATAGGAATGTTCCACGTTACCATTTTGCGTTGCATAGCGTAGTTGAAATGGGTCCCTCTCAAACAATGATTAACTTTTTTGAAAGTATTTGAAATTTCGGGAGGCTTGGCCTATGTTTACATAATGTACGGACAGAATAAAGTAAGCCCTACGAAATATTTTGAAGCCTTTGTAATAAATATAAACTCTGTAGTGCCTTGTAATATCCTTTTATACAAATCGGTTTCTTAATAACGATTTAGCATGTCGTTATGACGAAAGATCGTTGTGGTAACTTTTCGAGACAGATGAGTCAGTAATACAGAGTGACGTAACCAAAGACGTCAATGATTTAGGGATACTTGGTATCCTCAATGATAATGAAGCACTTCAATTTACCATCAATGAACCATGACACCTATGAAAATATATGAACAAGAATTCCAATTGAAAAATAACCGTAATATTTCATTCTTATAAGATTAGTTCTTATACAAGATCTGAAAAACAACATAAGTTGATATAATATAACAATTTTAAGCAATTTTCACACCCGAGTATTCGAGTGAAACCAGCCGGAGTTTCCAACAGCTTGAGTTTTCGTGTGAAAAGAGAGTTCCCGAAACAAAATACTTAACGTATATTTTTATTTTCAGGTCACTGAGGTGTTTTACGATGTTCTACATCTCTGTCGTATTACACTGTTCGATTAGTGCTCTTCCCACCAAAATAACATCGATACCAATCTTTGTGAGGAACCTCTGATATATACAATGAGTTTGATCAAGGATTTGACTCAGTTCAGACAGTACCATTATACGTTTAATTTCTTACGTGAAAAGTTACAGAGGTTAAATCACATTTAAACATTTTTTTCCTTTGCAGATCACCCAGAGCGTTGGATATTACAATGGAATCAAAAGTGGAAAGTCACAAAAGCCACTCAACTCTCCTCGTTGACGAAAATTAAAGTCGCCCAGTAACGAAATTCCTGTGTTACATTTCATCGAGTTAAAGAGAGAATTTTCCGTTTCAGTCTTGAGAAGTACATCTCCACACCGCGCAGTAACCCCTCTCGAGGTGCTCTCCATCCCCTCCGCTCTCCGCTCTCCTCCGCCCACCACTCTCTCTGGCCCGACGGGAGTTGTAACATATCAGATCTTTGCTCGTTCCGTTCCTCATATAAAATGTTATATTGCTGGATGTTATGTCATTACGATATTGGTAAAAATAAGGTTTATATTGGTCAGGATATTTTTATTTTCAGTAGATCGAAAACTTTTCATGATTTATAACACTTTATTGCGGACACAATATCCTGCTTCAAAACGTCCCTTATATTGTGTAATAGAAAATATATATTTTTGTTAATGGTACTATCGATAAGCCGTAGATATAGAGTAAGAATTGAACCAAATTATTCTGTCACGTTTCAATTTTTTTGGGAAAAAGATCAATCGTGGCATACCTCAAGGTTCAGTATTAGATCAATAACTTTTTATATTGTAATTACTTTTATTTTCCCGTAGTATAACTAATTCACCTGCTGTAGTAATAAATTACAGAGGATACCATTTTTATAGTTTGTTCAAAGAATTTGATGGAATTAAATGATAAAACTAATCAAACAATATTGCTAAAGCATGTGAGTGGCTCTCAGGGAATGGATTACTTTTTAATTAAATTAAAAGCCAATTCATGTTTTTCTATACAAACCAATCCCGTAATTGTTTTAGATTTCAACCTCCAACGAGTTTGAAATGCCCTCTTCTTACAACTTAAGATCTATGATTTTATCTATGAAAGTAAATAGTGCAATATCGTAATCCAGAAACATGTAACTTGATCCTTTGATACAAAGATATATTATACTGTTTCAAAAGGCAAATGGATCTCATTATGCCTTACTACGAAACTTTAATAATTTCAGCAATTTAAATGTTGAGTACAAATTTAAATACAGACAATTTTAATAAAATATAAAATGTTTAAATAAATTTCATGAATTTAAAAGTTGCCTATGGTATCACATATGTCATATATATGGTGCAAACTTAAAAATAGGGTTGAACTGGATCAATGTTCACAAAAACTTTATAAAATATTAATAGAATATTTGATTACCACTGTGAGCTTAGTTTCTTATAAAGCAGATAAAGAAATACACTCTGGATTCTGAATTGTTGAAACTTCAAGATAGCAGATTGTTTACCACCTATAAATAAGATGTTATTGACTTTTTCTTTATAATTAATTAAATGAATATACAGATTGTGCCACGAAGAGATACATTTTTATAAATTACTTAATGAATTTTGTAGAGTTTGAAAATATTCGGTGCATAAATGGGCAAGTAATTTACAAAATAAAACGTTTAAACCTCTTCGTTGGACACCCTGTATAATAAAGATAGAGTTTTAATTTGATATACGCAAACACACAAAATATATATAATAAAACTATGTTTTTATTATATATTTATTTAATTAACGTCCTCCAAACAATAAAAGAAGTATAAGTGGACTTATTCAGACAACAACGTATAGAAAAAATTAGAAATATGTAAGTAACAAGAAAATATAAATTTATTTTAAATAATATATAATAGTAAACACATACTTTACATCTGATGTTTTGTCATAGTTAGTTAAGAGTACAAAAAAAATGACCACCAAAGATTCTACCGAAAGTAAATTATGATTTTAATATTGTTCTTCAATGAGCTGTCTTTTTTTCAAGTTTTTGTTAATATGGGGTACTACATTATTCATCTAGTTTTATTTGTCCCATCCATGATTCAACCTTGTCCTATCCATGATGACCTTGTCCTATCCATGATTCAGCCTTGTCCTATCCATGATACAACCTTGTCCTATCCGTGATTCAACCTCGTCCTATCCATGATAGAACCTTGTCCTATCCATGATACAACCTTGTCCTATCCATGATAGAACCTTGTCCTATCCATGATACAACCTTGTCCTATCCATGATAGAACCTTGTCCTATCCATGATTCAACCTTGTCCTATCCATAATACAACCTTGTACTATCCATGATTCAACCTGATCCTATCCATGATATAACATTTTCCTATCCATGATTCAACCTTGTCCTATCCATGATACAACTGTGTTATCCATGATTCAACCTTGTACTATCCATGATTCAACCTTGTACTATCCATAATTCAACCTTGCCCTATCCATGATATAACCTTGTCCTATCCATGATTCAACCTTGTCCTATCCAAGGTACAACCCTGTCCTATCCATGATATAACATTTTCCTATCCATGATTCAACCTTGTCCTATCCAAGATACAACCTTGTCCTATCCATGATATAACCTTGTCCTATCCACAATTCAACCTTGTCCTATCCATGATTCAGCCTTGTCCTATCCATGATACAACCTTGTCCTTTCCGTGATTCAACCTTGTCCTATCCAAGGTACAACCCTGTCCTATCCATGATATAACATTTTCCTATCCATGATTCAACCTTGTCGTATCCAAGATACAACCTTGTCCTATCCATGATATAACCTTGTCCTATCCACAATTCAACCTCGTCCTATCCATGATTCAGCCTTGTCCTATCCATGATACAACCTTGTCCTTTCCGTGATTCAACCTTGTCCTATCCAAGGTACAACCCTGTCATATCCATGATGTAACATTTTCCTATCCATGATTCAACCTTGTCGTATCCAAGGTACAACCTTGTCCTATCCATGATATAACCTTGTCCTATGCACAATTCAACCTTGTCCTATCCATGATTCAGCCTTGTCCTATCCATGATACAACCTTGTCCTTTCCGTGATTCAACCTTGTCCTATCCAAGGTACAATCTGTCCTATCCATGATATAACATTTTCCTATCCATGATTCAACCTTGTCCTATCCATGATACAACTGTGTTATCCATGATTCAACCTTGTACTATCCATGATTCAACCTTGTACTATCCATAATTCAACCTTGCCCTATCCATGATATAACCTTGTCCTATCCATGATTCAACCTTGTCCTATCCAAGGTTCAACCCTGTCCTATCCATGATATAACATTTTCCTATCCATGATTCAACCTTGTCGTATCCAATACAACCTTGTCCTATCCATGATATAACCTTGTCCTATCCACAATTCAACCTCGTCCTATCCATGATAGAACCTTGTCCTATCCATGATTCAACCTTGTCCTATCCATGATACAACCTTGTCCTATCCATGATTCAACCTTGTACTATCCATGATTCAACCTTGTACTATCCATGATACAACCTTGTACTATCCATAATTTAACCTTGTCCTATCCATGATACAACTTTGTCCTATCCATGATTCAACCTTGTCCTATCCATGATTCAACCTTGTCCTATCCATGATTCAACCTTGTACTATCCATGATTCAACCTTGTCCTATCCATGATACAACTGTGTTATCCATGATTCAACCTTGTACTATCCATGATTCAACCTTGTACTATCCATAATTCAACCTTGCCCTATCCATGATACAACTTTGTCCTATCCATGATTCAACTTTGTCCTATCCATGATTCAACCTTGTACTATCCATGATTCAACCTTGTACTATCCATGATACAACCTTGTACTATCCATAATTTAACCTTGCCCTATCCATGATTCAACCTTGTACTATCCATAATTCAACCTTGTCCTATCCATGATATAACCTTGTCCTATCCATGATTCAACCTTGTCCTATCCAAGGTACAACCCTGTCCTATCCATGATATAACATTTTCCTATCCATGATTCAACCTTGTCCTATCCAAGGTACAACCTTGTCCTATCCATGATATAACCTTGTCCTATCCACAATTCAACCTTGTCCTATCCATGATATAACCTTGTCCTATCCATGATTCAACCTTGTCCTATCCAAGGTACAACCTTGTCCTATCCATGATATAACATTTTCCTATCCATGATATAACATTTTCCTATCCATGATTCAACCTTGCCGTATCAATGATTGACCTTGCCCTATCCATGATTCAACCTTGTACTATCCATAATTCAACCTTGTCCTATCCATGATATAACCTTGTTCTATCCATGATTCAACCTTGTCCTATCCAAGGTACAACCTTGTCCTATCCATGATATAACATTTTCCTATCCATGATTCAACCTTGTCCTATCCATGATTCAACCATGTCCTATCCATGATTCAACCTTGTACTATCCATAATACAACCCTATCCTATACATGATACAACTTTGTCCTATCCATGATTCAACCTTGTACTATCCATGATTCAACTTTGTACTATCCATAATTCAACCTTGTCCTATCCATGATACAACTGTGTTATCCATGATTCAACCTTGTACTATCCATGATTCAACCTTGTACTATCCATAATTCAACCTTGCCCTATCCATGATACAACTTTGTCCTATCCATGATTCAACTTTGTCCTATCCATGATTCAACCTTGTACTATCCATGATTCAACCTTGTACTATCCATGATACAACCTTGTACTATCCATAATTTAACCTTGTCCTATCCATGATACAACTTTGTCCTATCCATGATTCAACCTTGTCCTAACCATGATTCAACCATGTCCGTTCCATGATTCAACCTTGTACTATACATAATTCAACCTTGTCCTATCCATGATTCAACCTTGTACTATCCATGATACAACTTTGTCCTATCCAAGGTACAACCTTGTCCTATCCATGATATAACATTTTCCTATCCATGATTCAACCTTGTCCTAACCATGATTCAACCTTGTCCGTTCCATGATTCAACCTTGTACTATCCATAATACAACCCTATCCTATCCATGATTCAACCTTGTCCGTTCCATGATTCACCCTTGTACTATCCATAATACAACCCTATCCTATCCATGATACAACTTTGTCCTATCCATGATTCAACCTTGTACTATCCATAATACAACCTTATCCTATCCATGATACAACTTTGTCCTATCCATGATTCAACCTTGTACTATCCATGATTCAACTTTGTACTATCCATAATTCAACCTTGTCCTATCCATGATACAACTGTGTTATCCATGATTCAACCTTGTACTATCCATGATTCAACCTTGTACTATCCATAATTCAACCTTGCCCTATCCATGATACAACTTTGTCCTATCCATGATTCAACTTTGTCCTATCCATGATTCAACCTTGTACTATCCATGATTCAACCTTGTACTATCCATGATACAACCTTGTACTATCCATAATTTAACCTTGTCCTATCCATGATACAACTTTGTCCTATCCATGATTCAACCTTGTACTATCCATGACGTATACTGAATCGATGACCTGTCAATTGAATTCGAAATGAGTTAGAGGTTTGGCCTACATATTGTTTACTAATAGAATTTCAATTGATATGCTATATTGGTTTAGTTTCAATCAATAGTTGCTTTGAACGGATAAGTTTCATTAGTTATTTTATTGCTAAAATTTCTTCTACGACTAGCTGACATGGCCTTGCAGGTACCGCAACACAGTTCTGGCAGTATTTACAATTATTAAAATCTATTGACGAATTTAATTTTTCAACCATTTTGTATGGAGCAAAATGTTATTAAGATTTAAAATGACTCTGATGGTTCTGAAATAATATCGTAAAATAATGATGGTTGTAAAATATGAAGTGCAATTTTTATTACACAATTTATGTTATTAATACCAAGGTGGAATTCGGATAGAAATCTATGTTCAATGAAAGAAACATATTTTTTAATTTGAATGATTTACTAGTCTATTAATATTATAAAAGTTTTTAAACTGGTCTACTTTAAAACTTTCACGGGATAATTTTAGTGCTTAAATTAAAATCCGACTATTATTTTCTCAAACGAATAAACTTTTTGGAATAGTTTTTCAATACGTAAGTTGGTAGCTATAATAAGCTATTTCATGCTGTTACTGTTTGTAACATAATCTTTGATTTATAGAAATCTTTACTATAATTAATATACATTAACATCTAAGAAGTTCAAACTATTTGAAATATAAATTGCCAGACTGAAAACTGGATCGTGGAGCTATCGTTATTGTAGTTTTTTACTTTATTCAGAGGACCTGCACTGAGAGGTTAGTGTACACAACTTACTTATATTTCGTCCAAAACTATGTTTATACAGTTATTTAGTTGTGGTACGGCATTATAGTACAGTTATATTGGTACTAAAGCACAGTGATTACTTTGACACGAGATATTGTTGTAATTGTGTCTTTAATTATTCAGGAGACTACTGGATAATACGTGGTTTCTGCGGAGAAGTAATTGAAGAACAGTTAATCAAACTTTATTATAAAATAACGTATTTGTGTGAAATATTCACTGGAAATTACATTAAAGTATAGTTTCTTAATCCTTGTGTTAAAATGAAATTTCACTAAATGAGTACAATCAAAATATTACGTGTCTTAAGTTAGGATTTTGTTCTTCCAGTGTGATCTTGTGTTTATATACATATCCAAACTAAAACACACGGTACATTCAAAAGATATCCTTAAACAATGTAGGGTAGCAAGTTTTTATCACACTCGGTTAATAATTGCACAGTGCACGGCGTAGTGGCTTCGGCGGTTATCGAAAGGGTTTTTAGTGAATGAACGTAGAGCGTGACAGGGTTGAGCGATCCTGTCCTTGCAAAAGTTTGCCCGCCCGGCCATTATTAGTGGTTCGGAAGTCCCCTTTAAAATGTCGGTCCCCAAGTTAAGTGTCAAAGAGGTTTCCTTAGCCTTAACTTCGTCTAGTGATATAAAACATAGTTTACTTTACTTTTTACTTGTATCCACTTAAATTCTTATTTATTTATTCTAAAGGCCAGTGCCATTTAAAACTTATTTTACAAAAGCAAAGGTACAAAAAATGTAAAAAATTATACATACATCTCCAAGATTAGCAACAAAATTTGGTGCAAGCAAATAACAGAAATAAATTAACAGATACAATAAATAATACAGGACGTACTATAAATTCTGCAATCAAAATTACAAGACATACACCAATTTAATCGTGTCCTAATAAAATTTGCAGTGTAATCACCAACATATTCAGAAAGAAATATTTGAAAAATACAAATGATACTTGAAAAACACACATACATATGTATACGTAAACAACCAAATAAGTAAGAATTAAATTACACAAATACAAACAATAAATCAAAAGAAACTATAACAAAATATCAAAATATTATGCAATGTCAGATCGTTGAAGAGCTGTCGCCTGAAGGTTGATAGCGACGGCTCAAAGAAATATACATGATTAGAAAACCTCATTGCTAGATCTCATTATTCGGGGAATAGAACCGTGGTACTTAGGAATACATAGTGTAAAAAAGCTGCCTTCCAAACGAGTCCTTAGATCTTGTACGTCTGGAAGTTCGCCAGGATGAGAACAGAACAATCCACGATACCACTCAAGAGCCATTTCTTCTTGGATGATTTGGATGATCTGTAGAGTTTTATTTATGATTTAAGTTGAGTGTGGATATCCAGTTGGCTCAGGACTTCAGGTGGAAGACTGCTTACTCTAACAGGGCAGCTTTTGACAAACTGAATTGAGGTTTGGAAAGCATAAGTATACTGAAATTTTTTGGTCCAGGTGGATATGGAAGGCTTCATGGCATTGAACAAGAACTCCTGAATTGTTAGTGAGGAGAACTGTTGAAAGCAAAACTGGTGAAGAAGCTTGGACAACCGTTTGTTGAAATGAAAGTCCACTTGCTCTCTGACCTCAACAATCTCACTTATTATAATACTTTACACCTGCTTACAACAGTCACAGGTAACAACAGCCGTTAGTTGTTTATATTTGAGGATTGAATTTTGATTTTGGCTGTACAAAATCCAACATAGAGAGTTGACGATCATGCCATGCTTTGGGAATTCTAATCCTACACAATCTAACATCTAGTGTTTTTGGGCCTAGTTTTTATTTTCTGAATTCTACATAACAGAATCTATACAAAATGTAATTATTCAAACCCAATTTGTAGCTGTCACTAGCCTAAATCAATGGTTGGGAATTTTTTATGCCATACATCAGAGATTGGATAAGTTATAATGGTTACCAATTTTTCTCGCAAGAATCCAAATATTATTTTTATACCACATCATCGCTCTCATGTGATCATAATATTTGTGGTATAAACAATGAAACAATTGTAGGATTTAACAAATCCTACATAACAATGTTTACGTTTTTGGCGGGCTGTTTCTGTGAGGATATAGGAGTCACTACCTTTTTGCGGCCCAAGCAAATGATTATATCCCAGATCTAAGTGTACCGTTATACATTAATGAGTTATATACATAATAAAGAAAACAAACATAGAATAGCTATTTTCTTTCTTTTAGGGAAATAATATCAATCTCCATACTAAATTAAAGTGTACATGAAAGGTTTATATTTTTACATTCATATGTGCAAACATAATCAGTGAGATATGCTTAAGTCCTTGACTTCTGTAGTGAGCTATATAGCGTACATGATTATATAGAGAAAATTTACAATATGATACGTTGTGATGCATTTACCTCCAACATCTGGCGGCTTGATCTCAAGAATACTGTAATTAGATCGGCCGACGGGAATGCGATCTAGGTTCTTCGAGAAGTCATATTCTTCTGGCGTATATTCACGAAAGGCATTATGTAGGGCATCGATGGTATATCCTTTAAAAGTATTCACTTTTTTGTTATTTGTTACCAAGGTTTACCTAACCCTTTGTCTATTGTCTGGTGGTAATAGACATGTTTACTGCATCCACTGGTTATTGTGCCCATTATTACAAAACAGCAATGTAAATGTTACTGGATAAGGAACCACGTAGCTTCAACGTTGTATTTCCGAGCAAACTATTACAACCGTGTTACTGTTCTTATAATATGAAATGAAACTTGACTTTATTAGAGACAAAGTTCTAATAAATTCTATAAATAATAAAAGGACTATAAATTCCTCTCTACCACTTAACCTCAGTTAAATTTATCGTTTAAAAACATATAAAAATTAATTAAAAACAACATGATAACTGAGCAAAATAACGTAATAGAAATAATTTATTACACACACAACTTAGAATAATAATATTTAACATTTAGTCAGTATGTATAGTTACGAAGAACACAGTATAATTATAAATTAAAGTGTTTTACAGCTTACTGATTTTAAAATGAGTAATACGTTTGAAAATAATCGATGTAAATGATTTTCACACACACACGCGCGCGCGCACCTGCTATATAATATGTATCTACGAAAATAGCTTTCAAAACTTGTATTTCACTCGATTCACTCATGAAAATTTCTTATTGACCATTTATTAAGTCACTTTAATATTTCAAACACTTATTTCACCAAACAAAACGCGATAGTTTAGTGTAAGTCGTTTTCTAAAGCAAAAACATTGCTATAAGACTAATTATTTACTAAATTAATACCGGGAAGAAACTGTGTTATAGATTTAGTATGAAAAGGAGTGAAAATAATTGTAAAAATAAGTTTATAAAAACGTGTATACATTTATATGAGTACTAAAATTTGTTGTACGTTTATAACCGTTGTCACATTGATAAAATACAATTTTAACCAATTAAATACATTATTTAGGAAGGTCTCTTTTTCACAATTTTTATAATGAGGCATAAAAGAAAAGGATATGAACATTTTAAAGTGCTAGTTAAAATTGTTCCATTCAGGACGCAAGTTTACTTCCGATTCTGAACCCCTGGTATCTACCAATGAGACGGAATGTACTTTAAATTGTCTCAGTGTGGTGTTTCACACATACTTACACCCAGGCATTACACTTTTCAAAATCGCCACGTTCTGCATATTATAATAACTATATTATTATTAAGGGACTTTAGCACATATACATACACTTATCTGAAACCTTTAACATTAAGCATCTAAGAACTACGTAAAAATGAATAAACTGTGTAATATATATTTTATACTTAGGCTCCATAATTTTTGAGACAAGGATACCATCAATGAATGACTAAGTGTGACAAGTAAAGTCTTTGTTTTTCCTTAATGTTAACATTCCGTACATGTGAAATTTAAATTAATTACCAGTGTAATACTTTACGTTAATGATATTGTATATATATATATATATATATATATATATATATATATCAATATACCATATATACGATTTACATATATAGCTAGAGGCCGCCACTTGTAAAAATTATATATATATATATATATATATATATATATATATATATATATATATATATATATATATAATTTACTGCAAGGACTCTGTAACAGTGTAATACCCTTCTAAACCTCAGTGGTATTACAATGCTCAATGACAAACTTTGAGCTAAGTAAAGTTTTACATAAAAGAAGCCAATTGCGCTATAAATCAAATCTAAAAGAATCTACAGTTAAAACTTTATTTTTTAACTATTTGCGACCCCATAACTGACTGATCAACATTCTCGATTTATTTCTACTACGAGGTTTTTATTGACTCCATAAATACATCTCATGAAGGCATAATTAAAGAATACGATAACTCTATCTACCGCCGGTTTTAAATTACAGTGAGTGCTTGTTTTATTTTACATTTAGTATCAATGTTAATTATATAACAATATTATGGGAATAAAGATGTTAATTTAATACAATGTTTAGTATTTTTTCAACTTAACTAAAAATTAATAACACAAAGCATATATCATTGATGTTGATTTCATTTTTGCACCAAACGAATTTTCTTTTCTTGCATTTCTTTTATAATTTAAAATAACCACTAATTATAATAATTAACATAATGGATGGGAGTAATAGTGGTGTAATATGGAGGGGGGGGTTACGGTGGGTGAGGGGAGAGACGCTAACCGCTCAGAGAGTTGTAGAGGTCATAGCGCAGAACTGATATTTTGCCCCCCCCCCCTCCGTGCCATCACCACAATCACCCTCTCCCCATACCCCACCTTAAACCTTGAGTACTACAGGAATCAAGGTCAACAAGGTTCACCATCCGTCACCTCCGACTGCATTCGATTTAACATCGCCCTTTTGTTATGCGGTTTTCGTCGTGAAAAGGTTTTAGCTAGAGGCCGCCACTTGTAAAAATAATAGAGTTGTAATTATTCCTAGAGAGCAAACAAAGAGTCGTGTAATATCGATATTCTGTTATTAATTATAAATTTAATGGTGTGAAATATGAACAAATTTTTTTATATTTGAACCCTGCTCATGATAAATTAATTATGGATTTGTGATAACTATACGCCAGTAAAAGCTAGGGATATAGAGTAAGTCTGTAAAGTACTGAAGCATTCGAGATTGTCATATTTGTTTAAGTACATATTTGAAACAAAATATGAAATAATGAAACTATAATTTAAGACTTTTTGTGTAAGATATGTAGTCCCATGATCCCAACCTATTTCAAGATCATATCTTTCCCTTAAATTTAATTAATACTCTTTTGCGAAAGTTATAGAGTCGTCATGTAGCGAAGAAAACAGGATTTAGCTCGTGATAAATTAATCATGGATTCACGGAGAGAATATACCACTTACTAGAGTCAAGCATGTACAGTATTGGTCTGTAAAATACAAAGTGTTCGAGTTCGTTATATTGTTTAAGTAGCCTTTGAAAATTTAAGTATCCCATTGTGATAAGGAATAGTACTTTATCACGTGTCAAAATAAAATTATTTGAATTATCTTTATTCCATCAAATAATTCAACTGAATGGACTAATACAAAGACATTATAAGCGCCGACAGTATAAGTATATAAATGAACGGGTTGATTAATTTGTTCTCTGATTCAAAGACATTGTAAAAGTTTACAGCGTGTTGCAGCCACGGAATTGTTGTTACTACAGCATATAACTGAACGGATTTAATAGTTTATTCACTGGTTCGAAGACACTGTAACAGTTGACAGCGTGTAACAGCGCCTGAATTGTTGTTGTTGCTACAGTATATAATTGAACGGATTGAATAAATTATTCACTGATTCGAAGACACTTTAAAAGTATACAGCGTGTTACAGCCACGGAATTGTCGTTACTACAGTATATAACTGAACGGATTGAATAGTTTATTCACTGGTTCGAAGACACTGTAAAAGTTTACAGTGTGTTACAGTCCCTGAATTGTTGTTGTTGCTACAGTATATAACTAAACCAGTTGAATAATTTGCTCACTGATTCGAAGACACTGTAACAGTTGACAGCGTGTTATAGCCCCGAAATTGTTGTTACTATAGCATATTACTGAACGGATGGAATAGTTTATTCACTGGATTAACTGTTCTTTGTTTAAAGTTTGGGTTTGACGACGGATGGATTGAAAGGATAATAGCATTTCGGTCTTTTGCCATCCTTATATATTACAAACTGTGTGACACTGTGTTACAAAAATTGAAATGTGTCCTCTTTTTCAGGTGAAAAATCTTACTAATACATCACAAAAACATTAAAATCTAAATTGCTCATAATAAAACAGTATGATTTATAGAGAGCAAAATAAATATAAATATTTCATAGTCAATAAGGATGACGTATATTTTGTTACCTATATGCTGTTAACCAGTACAAAGAACATAAAGTGTCTTGCATAAGAAACCGTAGCACTGTAACCGTTATTAATATTCTGCGGAAACATAATTTACCTTGTTTTACAAGAATGGGGGTTGAGTAATGTTCCTATCTTATCTTATCTACTAATGTCTCCAGCCATCAGTGCGGTAGTCGTACTGCCCCGCACTGATGGCGACCTAAGAAAAACATCACTCCAGATAGTGCCAATCACGTAACAGAGTAGCGTACAATTCTAGAGGGTCTGATCGCAAATTCCTGAAAGAGCTGTCAAATATTAGAATGCATACACAATTTAGAAAAGTTTGAGTGGGTTAATGTGGGATAATATAAAAGAGTCGATTAAGGTATTTTCTTCTTGAGTGTGAATATACCTTCAGTTTTTCTAAATTCAAAGAATATGGTATCGATCTAAAAACTAAAAGTAATGAAAAAGTATTAAAAGGTATTATTTTGCTGAAATAAATATAATTATTTTTTAAATTTTGTCATACATTTCCTCTACTAACATACCTGTAATAACGAAAAATACAATATTTTGGAACAGTTCATATTAAACCATGGGAGATCAAATTAAACAGAATCTCTTTGTGGGTTAATGTGTATTTTAGTTTTTTATTTGACTCCAGAATGAGAGGTCTCATTAATTTAGCCTAAATAAAGCAGCGTTTTTTTTTTGTATTCAATTATATTTTCCATCGCCCACAGTTTTTGAAATGTTTAGTCCACAATAAATATTAGCCTGTGATTTTTGTACACAAATGTAATACGGTAAATACCAGATTCGGTTTAAACAACTTTACACAATCAGCGTTGATTTATTATGTTTTTAACGTGTTTACAACGTCTTAAAACATCTCTCTCATGTCATTATGAAGATTTGTCAACGCCAAGGCTGTTTCAGTGTTAAATACAATACGCGCACTCAGAATAGGTTAGTTTTGCTGCGACCAAACCCCATTTATATGAAATGATACTTCCAGTAGAACTACGTGTATTATTAAAAAACTATTTAGAGTACAGTAATCTTCACAAAATAAAATATTGAAACATTGATTACGCCAACAGCTATAATCTGTTAATTTTGAAGTAGTAACAGATCTCGGTGGAGCTGACAGTTTGCGGATTGCACTCTC
The DNA here is from genome assembly GCF_021130785.1 of Homalodisca vitripennis. Taxonomy (NCBI): domain Eukaryota; kingdom Metazoa; phylum Arthropoda; class Insecta; order Hemiptera; family Cicadellidae; genus Homalodisca; species Homalodisca vitripennis. The sequence continues at coordinate 20,602,270 of NC_060215.1, forward strand.
GCATGCGTGCGGTCTCATATTGGGAAAGTGATTTCAGGCAAACACGTTGAGTCGCGATCACTGATCACCACAAGCCTGGGTTTGGCCTCAGCGGTGATTTAAAACATTACCTTAATGTTCTGTGCCAGCTTTGGTTGAAAGTTGGAACCAATTCTTTGTTTGAAGTTTGTTTTTATGGAAGGACTGTGAAGGAAAAGGGATTTTCCGGACATTTTCCATCGTCCAGTGATGCAAAAAATCAGTAACACTGAGTAACGTTTGCAATCTGATCTCTCTCTCGGATGAATAACTAGTCTAACACATAACTTTAATTTTATCCACCAGGAATCACTTCTGGCTGGTTTATACCTTCCAGTTGAACCTACCTATGAGCACAGCAAAAACCGATGTGTTACTTAAATCTAGGCAACCTTATGGATGCCCAGGAGCGGCACATCACTAACAGCAAATGTCGAGATTCTGGGGTGCAAGGGTAAATCGATAGGTCTTAGTCTACTGCGGTAGATGACTGTTGGTGTTGGTGGGGTCTGTTCCCTGAGTACCATAGGTTCTTGCTAGCCTCAACAAGGGTATGCCACCCCTACCTGCATTGACTGAAGAAGCTGGTTCGGAGCTGGCCTCCCCTTCTTCCTAGTGACATGACTTTGATATTAGTGCCCTAATTCTTCCTCATGGATCTCGATAGGAGGCGGCCCCTACCCCCTAACCTTACCCATCCTGAATATCCTGTCACTCGTCAAAGTTTCATAACTAACAACATAGTCTTCTGGTACACACCACACCGACACTTTGCTTAAAGAATTAACTTCTTGAGATACTTCGGCCTGGCTGTGTAGATCCATCTTCAGACAACATATGTTACACAGAACCTGTTGACTTCCAGACTAACAGTTTACTCGCTTCATGGCGACCGATTATCCTAGACCCCAACAATTTGCTGATGTAAAGATTGTAACGGCTGCTGATATATGCTGAGGAGACAGTTAGTTTTGCTACGAGTACTCATCTAATGTTGTAACACGAGTAACTGGGTACACGTTGCGCACCAGATTGTTCATGAAATTCCAATAACGCAGTGAACACGTTAACAGAAATATGCAAAACAGCCCAGAGTAAAGAATCTGGTTCGCGTACATTACATATGTATTAAGTGCGACATGAGTAACAGTTCAGTCGTGACTCACTGATTGTGTTAAGAGTAATCTAGTCCACTTTAGTGGAGTAGACATAGTGGCAGACTATTCCATCTTAAAATTTTTATCAAAAATCATTATCATATGGGTTCATAATATAATTCTATAGCCTAGTTCACTAACTAAACATTACATTAAAAAAGGATTGAATTGAATTCACTCAGAAAAGACAATGAAGATTGCACATCTTAATGAACTATATAGATTGTATTGTAACTTAAGTGTATTTAAAGAAAAAAAACTTTCCGGATCTAACATTTTTAATTTTTTACACTTTACATCAACCACTATGATGTTTTAAAACATTGAGAAGCAATAAAGTGTCAAAAATATTTCCAAGGGGTTATGCAGGATATAAAATGTTAATAGTCAGTTTACTAACATGACAGTACTTAAATTCTCATTAAATGCATATGTGAAATGAAATGAAAAATATCTTTATTACAGGCAAAGTTAGAACTATAGTCCTCTCTACCACTTAACCACATAAATAATTAAACTAACATATATACATTTATAACTAAACATAAATCAATTTATTTAAATTATATATTAAATTAACCTTAGCTTAAAAAACAAGCATCAATATTTAATGTGACTTTATACATATTTACGCTACGATGAATTAGCTGTAACCAATTCAATATTTTATAAAACACTGATGTAACAAATAAAATAAACATTTTTTTTAAATAATAATAATAATAAAAAATAAATTTAAAAATATTTTTTTTTAAATAAAAATAAATAAACGTCGACATTGTTGGTTCAAAAGTCCCGGATTATTGCGTTTTATAAGCTCACGAATTACTTTTCCCTGAAATCGACAGAGCAATTTGCCATGAGGAAGAAATAGATTGTCAGCTGCGCTAGCTTTGACAATCCTTTAACTCTCGCTAGCTTTAACTACTACCCTACTTCGGTAGGGATTGACATGGGGGAGGATATTGAAGAGCTAGTAATTTTAAAACTATATTTTTTGGATTAACACTTACACCCAACGTTACACACTTGAATACAAGTTCTACCGGCTAGAACCAACCGTGTGAATACCGTAAATACCCCCGGTCTCTTTATCTCGTTACCTAAAGTGGGTCTGACGGTTGGTTTTAGATGAGTCAAACTAGTTGTATGATCTGAAAACATTATCATTGGATACTCTCTCGGTATCCTCCCAACTCAATATTCACCACTAATAGTACTATCAGCTAGAACCAACCGTGTGAATACCCCCGGTATCTTTACCTGAAGTGGGTCTGACGCGACGGTTGGTTTTTAAATGAGTCAAACTAGTTGTATGATCTGAAAACATTATCATTGGATACTCTCTCGGTATCCTCCCAACTCAATATTCACCACTACTAGTGCTATCAGCTAGAACCAACCGTGTGAATACCCCCGGTCTCTTAAACTGAAGTGGGTCTGACGGTTGGATTTAAATGAGTCAAACTAGTTGTATGATCTGAAAACATTATCATTGGATACTCTCTCGGTATCCTCCCAACTCAATATTCACCACTAATAGTGCTATCAGCTAGAACCAACCGTGTGAATACCCCCGGTATCTTTACCTGAAGTGGGTCTGACGGTTGGTTTTAAATGAGTCAAACTAGTTGTGTGATCTGAAAACATTATTATTAGATACTCTCTCCGTATCCTCCCAACTCAATATTCACCACTACTAGTGCTATCAGCTAGAACCAACCGTGTGAATACCCCCGGTATCTTTACCTGAAGTGGGTCTGACGGTTGGTTTTAAATGAGTCAAACTAGTTGTGTGATCTGAAAACATTATTATTAGATAGTCTCTGCGTATCCTCCCAACTCAATATTCACCACTACTAGTGCTTTCAGCTAGAACCAACCGTGTGAATACCCCCGGTATCTTTACCTGAAGTGGGTCTGACGGTTGGTTTAAATGAGTCAAAGCTAGTTGTGTGATCTGAAAACATTATTATTAGATACTCTCTCCGTATCCTTCCAACTCAATATTCACCACTACTAGTGCTATCAGCTAGAACCAACCGTGTGAATACCCCCGGTATCTTTACCTGAAGTGGGTCTGACGGTTGGTTTTAAATGAGTCAAGTTAGTTGTGTGATCTGAAAACATTGTCATTGGATACTCTCTCTTCGTATCCTCCCAACTCAATAGTCAGAAGTACTAGTGCTATCAGCTAGAACCAACCATGTGAATACCCCCGGTATCTTTACCTGAAGTGGGTCTGACGGTTGGTTTTAATGAGTCAAGCTAGTTGTGTGATCTGAAAACAATGTCATTGGATACTCTCTCCGTATCTTCACAATTCAATACTTACCAATACTATTGCGACCGACAATCGATTTATTTCTTACGAGAATATTCCGCTGTCTTTTTCAAAAAAATCCTGGTTGTGTGTTTGTATAGCTGGAAATCTCCCTTGCCTACTAGAACATTAAATTAATTCGTTGTTGGTATGTACATATGAAAAGGTCTGCTAACTTATTTACTGGTTCCATTTTTAATAACTGCTCATTTAAAAACTGCTGGGTTTATACGTTTTAATTACTAACTCCTAATTAAGTTCACTTTATACATATTAAAACGATTTATTTGTAAACAAGTTTTCAGAGATTTCATCAAATAATCTAGATTTTATTTATAATATTTTTATTTTAAAAATATACTAAACTTTTATTTTTGTGAAATTAAAATATCCTACATTGCTTTTACATTACGACAACAAATATATACAGCTTTGTCGCTTTTCTCCACAATCGTTTGTTTTACGTATTTAATAATTTTAAAGTGACCTACGTTCTATCACATACATTACTAAACCTGGAGCGTAATTCTTAATGTTTTTATTTATATGAAAATTTTTTAATTCGATAGAAAACTCGATTAAACTGTTGATGTGTAACTCCAACACACCGCGATTGGGTCTCTGTTCACTGAAACGTTTCTTTTTTCGTAAAATAATCGAGTGAACAACATCTAGGTGTACATGAAGGCAAACATTCTATCTAATTTGTCCTGTACAACACTTGAAGAGTGAACAGACGGTCTCATAAAGTCGGTGAGAGGAGGAGGCAATGGTGGTACTTGGATCGTTTTATCCAGCACGGCGCGCTGTGGTGTTGTGCTCTACAATACGGGAAAAAACACAATACTTTTGTGTTTGCACCAGACTTTGATGTTTACTTCACAACACACCGCAATCTGCAATCTATCAGACACCTTGAACACACGTCGTGCAAGAAACTTCTAGGGTTTTAGAAACGTTAATACTAGACTTGTTCATGTATATATTACGCATAAATGCACTTTAGAACACTTCGATGTTTGAACATTTTTATGTTTTTAAAATTGTATAAAACTTTACTTAATATCCTACACATCTCCAGGAGTTGAGATGACATACTGCAACGAAACAAAAACAGCCCCCTTATTTTTATATATTACATCGACCATAATAATAATTATTATTCTATTGCATTATGACAATAAAACATTGCATTATAAAAGTTAGTTTCATATTATTATCCCTAACTATATACATTCATACTTACAATAAATACTCAAACATACATGTCTTGCCCCTCACGCCAACATTCGTGCACCATAAGACTCGGAGCTCTAACAAATTAATGTTGTTGTTGAACACATTTGACACCAGTAGGCGACTGTATAAAACATTCAGGGATCCGATTAAGAAATCGAACTCCAGCCTGTGACGGCAAGCGTTCGAAAGCCACCGTCGTATGCTGTTGAGTACGGCAGATATAGCCATTCCAGCTCCCCGAAAGCATCCCACCATGCCTCTCTGACATTTATCTGGGAAATTATTCTGACAGCACTATAGTAGTCTAAATACTCTTTCTAGATTGTATTTAGCACATCGGCCAGAAAGTCTTAACCCATATGTCAAGTACGGATAAATCAGGCCAAAATAATCCATCCTTAAGACTTTTGTGAACAATAACTGGCAAGGTTACGTAGAACGTACGTAGATGCCTGAAGTAACACGAGCACAGATAAAGTCAACATGATTGTTTAAGAGTATGACCTTTGTCGAGGTACATCTCTAGGAACTTATTGGAGTCAAAATTCTCCAAGAGCTCGTCTACCATAAAAACTGCCGGTTGACACCCATCTTCATTTTTTCGGAGACAAAAGTTGATGACATTAGATTATGTATTGTTTGTTCTTAAATTGATGTCAGAGACATTTTGAATGTAGCATCTGAGAGCAATAAAACATTCAATTTCAAAACATTTTCTTTCAAAGTTGATTTTATGCAGGGAGTCGAATAATCAACATATTGAATTTTATTTCCATTGATCGATGAATTAGACTAAAATGAACCAGCCCAAGAATATATCTCTATAGAGACTCCATGAACCAATTTATTGCTCCTCGACATAATACTCGAGATCTGCACAAACTGGTATCTGTCTCTAGATAAGATGAGATCCATTTATGAGGAAGACCCCGAATGCAACAGAGCGCTAATTGGTGCATCATTGTTTCGTGATGCACGCAGTCCAACGCCTTGGACAGGTCAAGAAATAAGCTGAGCACATGTTCTCGCCTCTCCAATCATTTCCCAGGACATTCGCAATTGTATTGATAGTGGATTTGCTTTGTCTAAATCCAAACTGATTTGGACTCAGAATCTCAAAACACTCCAGAAAGGTAGCCGAATCAGAAAGGTAGCCTCGAACACTTTACTGAATATCGGCAGGATTGAAACCGACCGTTAGTTGCTCCTTTGACGAGTACCACCTTTCTTAAAGATCGGTTTCACCATAGCAATCTTTAAAATCGAAAGGAAAGAGTCTTGAATGAAAGAAAAGTTTACTAGTTCGGTTATTGGTGTCAATATATGCTGAAAGCACAACTTGAGCAACCACACTGAGACACCATTCATGTCGCTCAAATTTTCCATTTCAATCTCTAGATGATGCGGACCACCTCATTCTCGTGAAAAGGGAACACGGCCATGGATGTCAGCGGTTCCGGATTCCGACCTGCACCGCAGCTGAACCCTGAGCAAAACAAAGCAGAAGTGTGAAACTTTATCTGTACTAACATTTTACGAACATTTTCAACGTTTTGTGGACTGTAATTTGACGTTTCGGTTAGTAATTTTCCAGGCCGTTTGTTATAAATTGTCACAGTTCCTTAGCTTTCATAAATGTTGTAGACTTTAGCCGCTCTAGTTACTTTTTTTAAGATTCTTTTATAATTTCTAAAAAATATTTTTAACCCCTTATGTATTGTTGTTATTAAATAGCATGATTAAATTTCAATTTTTCCTGAAAGTTAGAATGCTACGATGCTAAGTTAGAATGTATTCTTGGTCTTCTGTTTTACTGTACTGTTTTTCAAAGGACGCGATAAATTCAGATAAAAAGTGAATCTATACATTAAACATGTCATCTAGGCAATCATAATAGTCTAGGAAATCCCAGGATTGCAGTGCTAGATTCATGTTCAATTCATCGATTTTTTGGTCGCACAACGCGTTTGTATTGGAACTTCGGTGCCCCATCTCCATCCTGCGGACAATCCCTGACAAGAACCTCCTGCGCAAAACGATCCAAGATGGCCGCATTCAAAACGGAGACTGACACATTCGAGATACTGAGATAATGGTAATTACGTTGTTGATGGCTGTTGTTGTTGCCGAGCTCACTGACCAATCAAGTCCAAAAGAATGTACAATGTCCCGTAGACGTTAGGGGGTTGGTGAGGTCGTTAATTAAAAAGTCGATATTTTTAATTAAATAAATTTAAACTCTGAAAAAAGGAGTAACTGCAACCATTTGGTGAGTGATACAGTCCAATAATGTTTATTGTTCCAATAGATTTGGTATTTACTTCTACTCCCTCCACTTCTAAGAGTCTACTTCGCACTATACACCACTAATCATGAGTGTAGTTTCAGAACTTTTCATAAAATTGCCACACTACCCTCTTTATTACGTGTCCTACAAAAAACAGTTCGCCAATTCCTAATTTTCTAGTTTGATAGAAATAGATACAGTTTCTAGCTTATACCCATGTTCCGAGATGACCAGTACATCAGGTTCCAGGTCATCACACTTGAGTACAAGTTCATCTAACTTATTAGAGGCGGTCTTTGCGTTTTGATTTATGACTTGGAATTAGAACACTTCAAATTCGGATTATTTATAATTTTTAATTTGTCTTGAATGAATTTATGTACCCGAGCCTTCTAGAATCAGCGTTTAAAAAATCGTTTTTAGATACCAAACAATGTTTCTCTACCTTTGGAAGGATTGGGAATGTCTTGACGACATCTGATAAAGTCCCAATGTCTGATGTCCTGGACTCAAGTGGGATATAAGTTACGCGGAAGACTCCGTATTTCTAGCTCCATTTTCTTGGAATCAAAAATTATAAAAGTTCGATATCGAATTCCTGCCATTTACAAGTTTTAAAATAGGAGAATTTAATAATAAACAAGTATTCTATTTTGGGCTAAGGAATATTGTCTATTTCAAGGTAGAATTCCCTTTAAAATATCCTAAAATCTTTTCGAATAGGTTTTCAGAACCAGAAAGTAAGTTAACACTACTGAATTTGTAGACACCTCCCATCACGATAGCTCTTAGATTGGAGGGTTATCCAAATTTAGCTCCCTTAGTATTCAACACACTCTTACTCGCAGATAGGTGCACGTGTACCGAATATCATATGAATATGTACAGAGAGTAAATTATAATAGCAAAATCACAAAGACAGACTATATTTGTTGTGTGGTTGTTATTAAAACCCCAATATCGTTATATGTGGAGCAATCCGGTAGAATTATACTATAAAAGGCTCTCTTCTCAGCAAGTCGAGAAAGTCATGCGAGTTTGACATTAAGTCATAATTTTGTGTATAATACAAAACTTCATACGCCGTAGACCACCTTAAAGAAATGAGTAACAATTGAAATTAGTGAAATGTTTTATTCTAATCGATGAAATAAATTCTGTCACAGTAACCCCTTTTGTTCCTAAATAATGCAAACTTTCTTAAATACCTTAGCACGAGGTTAACCCTTTTGGTCAAGCGGTTTTCTTCTCTGTGAATTTAGTAAAAAGTATATGCTGAAGACTAGTGAATGTGAACCCTTTCCTAGATAGATTTAAGTTTTCCCCTTTCACGAACAGTTCATCTTTCATATTTTGTGCTATACCTCGGATGTTCAGCATCGTTTTGGGATCACCTCAAAATGAGAGAAAATTGAGGGAATGTGAAACTCCAAGCATATAGAAAGTAATACCGTGCAGAACCTGCAGCTATAATGGCAATCTTCTCCACTTACAACTAAAGATTGGTTCACAACCATGACTCTGCCTGCAGATATTATTTAATGGATTTTGTGGAATAGAAGATTGGACAAATTTTAACACTGCTTTAGAACTTGTCTATGTCTGACAGAGAAGGCTTACGGTTTCTCCAAAAAACCTTACACGTATGTAAGATTTAAATCTCACAATTTGCCTATTAACACAAAACACATTTTATACGATGGAATGGTTGTGAAGATAACATGCATTTTTAGGACATTTGACACATTCGTTCAATGATACAAGAAATCAGTAGTACTACATTTCAAGATCTGCTATCTGATCTCTTCCTCAGGTGGGTATGAGTAACTAACCTAAACACAACTACAATCTACGTTAAAATCAACAAATCATACAAAGCGTTGTATAGGCTCAGGAAATCAGGAGTTTTTTCTCTCAACTGCACGCACACTAAGACATCCACTTAATAAAACAAAAAATAATAGAAATTTGAAGTTTGTTCAAAACTTCTTGTAACACAAACAAATTAAGTCAAAATAGGTCTGCACTCAGTGACTAACCGTGCCACCTGAGCAGTGACCAACAGTCACATGACGATCGTCACGGCAGGAACAAACTAATGAGGAATCACAAAACGGGTTTGAGAAGTTCATCTAGAATGAATCAATAACTAAAGGCAGAACCCCGTTCCGTATAAATATAAAATGAGGACAGTGTTAAAAGTATAATAATTCTTTTACTAATCGAATGTAATCATCGACTACTAATAACCTTAATGGTTGGTATAGTTGATATAATAAGATTTCAACGGTACAGTCCACAACACATGTATCATGTGAGTGTCCATCCCAAGTGTCGCACAGCAATCATGGAGTTATAGGGGAAATATACAGTTTGTTACTGGTATTCCATAATACAGCTAATATCGAAACCGAGTTGGATCCCTTCATGTATTTGATCATACGTTCACGACTGCTGACGAATACATCAAATAGTGTTCAGGTTTGTCAGACAGAGCTATAGGGCCAGCCACACCACTTATAATAGACAGCCGACATCTGAGTGGGAGTAGCACGAATTTCTTTGACAAACTGCCAGTCCGGTGATCGGTTTACTCTTTGATTGCCTGAACCTTTGGCTAGCCTTGTTCGCCCTCAAGAGACTTATCATTCTTTCAGACCTCACATCCCTCCAGTATCAAAACGTCTTAGTTTTTCCGGAGAATGGCCGTGGCTCAGTTCATTGATATATGATTGAAGTCAATAAAAACACGACTGAAATATGTGTGAACAGTTCATTGATCCCTTCAAAATGAAAATTTTGTCTGCCTCAAGAACATTTACTTTCAAAATGAAACCTCAACGTTGTCTGTAGAAAGAATTGAGATTCTAGGAAGTGCGTTATGAATTCTCTACAGTTTGGTTCAGCATTGTTTAGCATTGTGAGCACTTTAAAAAGGCTTTAATATTGTTTACCGCATCGTAATAGAAGAAGAATAAGAATGGAATATTCATCAAATCCATTACTACAATCATCAAGAGAAAATATATATGTTTGGAGAAAAATAATTATGAGGTTTGTCAAGTTTTCATGGATGAACATTGAACATTGTAAACGAAGAACGGTGGTGCTTTCTTGATCTTAAATTTTAGGTGAAGGTATAATACCTTATAAGAAATTACAGCATAAGTCAAGTACTGGTAATGCACGACTAGAACTAGAAAAACAGATCTGCTCACATCATATGCCGACTATAAATAACTCTCAGTGGATTCAAAACAAAAATATCCAGCAAACACTCTTCGTAAACCTCAAGTAGGCAAGCATTGGGCATATTCCTGGTCCATCATGCTTCTGAACGTATTATTTATATACCAATGAGTAAAAGATTTAATTTCTAAATCAAACAGGGTTTGGGTTTCACCGTAACATAAACTTCAAAAACAATTTTGGAGACAACACAAAAAACAGATTCAAGATTTTGAACGTATTATTTACATACCAATGAGTAACAGGATTTAATTTCTAAATCGAGCAGGGTTTGGGTTTCACCGTAACATAAACTTCAAAAACAGTTTTGGAGACATCAAAAAAACCGTGAATAATAGCCAAACAGATCTCAGTTGATCTCAGAGATACTTCTTCCAACTACGAGATACTAGTTTCCAACTACGAGATACTACTTCCAACTACGAGATACTACTTCCAACTACGAGATACTATTTCCAACTACGAGATACTTCTTCCAACTACGAGATACTAGTTCCAACTACGAGATACTTTTTCCAACTACGAGATACTTCTTCCAACTACGAGATACTTCTTCCAACTACGAGATACTAGTTCCAACTACGAGATACTTTTTCCAACTACGAATTACTAGTTCCAACTACGATATACTACTACTTCCAACTACGAGATACTAGTTCCAACTACGAGATACTACTTCCAACTACGAGATACTACTTCCAACTACGAGATACTAATTTAGCGCTGATTCAAGGTTAAGTGCTGAAAGTTTAATTCTTTCTTCATAAAACCTGTACCTTAAAACTGAATGATTTAGCATCAGCTCCAAAATGATACCATCTTTTAAACGTAGAGTTGAATCCATTGGCAAGATTAATGCTCCTTATTGGCTGAGCTTTAGCAAAGCTTATCACATATGGGGCTGGAAACTTTTGATTTCTGTATATCTGTCAGCACGATATCTAAAGAAGTAAATCACCTATAGACTTGAAATCGTAGATGAAGCTTAATGTCCATACAAGAAACATCGAGTTCGAGTATTTGTGAATGTCACTCCATAGGATTTGGCTGAGCGTTAGCGAAAATGTCTACATTAGTCTTATGGGTAACTATGATGGCAACAAAAAAATAATAGGATAAATAAATTTGTAAACAAACATGTTTACATACAAAACATAAAACATAAATTCGATGATATGTGTACGTCGCACTTTAGCGTAGTCGTACCCTTCCTATATCACCAGAACGTTTAATATTCAAACACATATATGAATTAATTTAACAAAAATGTGAATGTTTCATGTGGCCAATATATATCTGTAACAATGAAATGAGGTACAGGCTTGAAATTTTGCATTGAACCTCAGCGTGTTGGCGTACTCTGACCTGGTCATAATTAATTAAATTCTGCTAGGGGATTGAGGGATTGTTATCAAAATAGCATTATACTATTAGCCGAACTTTAGCGAAGTTTATCACTCGAGAGGCTGGAAATATTTTCATCTGACTGTCTGTCTATTCGGTTGTCTCTCCACACGATATCTCGAAAACGAATTGATTTATACACTTGCATGAAGCTTCATTTAGATATGAGAAAGACTGTGTCCGGTGGTGGTGCATGTCACTCCATGGGTTTTGTTTGAGCGTTATTGAATATTTTGACGTGACAACGTCTTAAATTAGGTTGCGGCTCGGAGTCACTCATGAAAAAGTGTAACGCCCGGTAACGTTACGATGCCCGTCCAGTGGGTCCGCCGCACGGGATCCGCACGGGATATAAAGCAGATAACTGTGGGTCCGCCGCACGGGATAAAGCAGATAACTATGTTTATTCGTGAAAATGTGGAGTGCTTAGATTCGTCATTTACAACAACTACAACAATAAAGGTAAATAATTGTACACTGATATTTCATTATCGTAAACTATGATTGATTGATTAATTGTTAGATTGACACAAAAGTTGAGAAACTGAGTTTATAGGTTATGTCATACTATTGACAAATGTTGATAGTGTTAAGTAAATTATTAGTTTAAATCACTCTGCAATCAATCGTAATTCAGTCGATTGAGAAGAAACAGCGCGTATTGCTAGTCAAACATTTAAAATAACAAATTATAACCTCTAACCTGTCATAACAGTGCGACCAAACAAACGAACTAAACCGACCAATCACCACGCGCGGAGTTAGAATTTAACTGTGTTTAGCAAGAATTTCAAATTCCAATTTTAGTAAATGTTTTATTCAACTTTACCATTTACAATAGCAAATTTTAATTAATTTCAAATTATGTACAATGTTTTAGTAAACAAAATATATTTCTATAGTTAAACTTTGTGCAATTCTTATTTTCATTCAATTCCTTGTTCCTATTGTGCAATTCAATAATATTCATATCAATAAATATTCTACCGAGAAAAAGACGTTGTCACGTAAAATCTTCGCCCGTAAAACCGACTTTACAGGCAACCATAATTTT